>NC_133770.1:297238057-297239553 GCF_003597395.2 Chelonoidis abingdonii
CGTTGCCATTGGGTGCAGGCTATACTTTACTCATAAATGTATGAAGATGTAATAGATGAGATAACAAAAGCCCAGTGATTAAAATAAAAAAGTAAATAAAAAAAAAAAAATCCAAGCAAGCAGAATTTCAGCTGTGGAAATATCACAATGGCAGTGGTAGAGAATTTGAAGACAGTAAAGATGGAATAATGAAGCCCTAGCAACCAGAAAAGCCCACAAGCACCTTCAGACTCATCTGTTTAAAAAAAAAAAAAATCATTCAGGCATACTTTTGCTCTTTGGCGTGAAATTCACCCCCATATGCAGAGGCACAAAGCAAGGACTATACAGCACTTTGGCATTTCTATTTGGTGGCTTTGTGCACAGGGGGTTAATTTCACTTGCATACCATTATTCCATCCAAGGATCTTGAAGCACTTGCAAGTGTTTAATTAATTAAGTCTTGCAATGTGCCTGGTGAATCGTTATCCCAAATTGCTCCCTTCTGCCCTCAAACTTAGTAATTCCAGCCTCTAGGCCCTATTTCAAAGCCTTCTCCCAACATGCTTCCCCGCTCTCTCTGCCATGTTGAAAACTCCCCCCCCCCCCCAAATGCTCTTTTTCTTTCTAATCTGTTTGCTACTGATTGCCTATCACTGTATGACATGTCCCATGTAAAATCAATAGTGATAACTCTGGTCCTTTTCCTTCTCCAGAGTCAAACTGTCTCCTTTGGGTAGGGCTTTTGGAGTGTCTTCTGGATTAACTTGTTAAGGGTTTGGTGAGCGAGTGTGGTATTGGAGGAATTTCCACTTGTGGTGAGAAGGCTGTCTGAAAGGAGGGATAGTCAGACTCTGGATTGGCTGATCTCCCTCTGGAAGATGCGTTTCCATAGCTGGGATCCCCTTCACTCAGGAATGGCTTTGTTCCTCAGCTCTCACCCCGCACCCCCCCAAACCATCAATAATCGCGGAATGAACAAGGTGGAAAAAAAAGACAAACAATGCTAATACCCGTGTCACCCAAAAAAAAAAAAATATAAGTACAAATGAAGAACAAAAAAAAAGTAAGAAAATAAAACAAAAAAAAAAAAAATAGAGTCCCGCCAGTAGGGCTATCCTGGTCGGGATCGCTAATGGGTCTCCGTTGCTGTGGTTATGTCACTTCCTCAACTCACCAGTTGGGCGGACCCGGCATGCCCACTACTTTTGAGTCGGCAGCCCAGGCCACACCTGTTAGATAGGCGGCTCCTGCTGCTTCTCTACTTGTCCGCCTATGCTGCTTTCAATTCCCTGCGGCCACCTTCCCTGTTGGCCCCAGCACCTTTTCTTTCACCCTTTCTTCTCGGGGGCTTCCAGGACAGCATGTCCCAACGAGCCAGCCAGGAGCTCCTCTTGCTCCCCAGTTCCGTGCTAGCAACGGCCCTTGTCCTAAGGTGCTACCTTTCAGACAAATCTTCGCTAGGTACCCCTTTGGGCTTCCCTCAGCAACTGACTCTGCTCTGCCGCTGCAAGCTC
>NC_133770.1:297239653-297272313 GCF_003597395.2 Chelonoidis abingdonii
AAAACTCAATACAGGAATATGGCTATATAGAAAATCGGAATAAAACAGTCTGATTTAAAGATAGGCCCAATTGAACCAGTCCAGCAAATTCAACCCCCATGTAAATACAAATCCAAAGCACATCACAGCCGATACTTGTGTCCTTTGTATCACACTTGATAGTAGCATACGGAAGAAGATGGTTTAGAAGAAAGCTGTTACTTCACAGCCGAGGGAAAACAAAAAGACCCAAGTTTCCAGTTCCCTCCCAGACTCTTAAAAAAAATCTAGGTCTCTGATTGTGATTGGTCCTCTGGTCAGGTGTTTGGTTCCCCCTTTGTTCACCCTTTACAGGTAAAAGAAAATTAACCCTTACCTATCTACTTATGACAGGGGTCTAGGTGTGTCTCCCACTGCCCTTCACTGCTCTCTGTAAGTCTTTTCTCTGATGGGGTTTTGGTTCAAGCAGAGGCTGGGGAAGGTGTCCTTTCATGAGTCAAACAGGCCCTGGTTCCCCAAGAACACAGAGCTGACTGGTTTCATTACCCCTTCATATAACACAGTAAACAGGGGTCACTCAATGACATTAATAGGCAGCAGGTTTAAAACAAACATAAGGAAGAATTTCTTCACACAAGGCACAGTCAACCTGTGGAACTCATTGCCAGGGGATGTTGTAAAGGTCAAAAATATAACTGCGTTCAAAAAAGAATTATATACTTTCATGGAGGATAGGTCATCAGTAGCTATTAGCCAAGATGGTCAGGGATGCAACCCCATCCTCCAGGTGTTCCTAAACCTCTGACAGCCAGAAGCTGGGACTGGACAACAGGGGTGATGTCCCCCGATGTTTGCCCTGTTCTGTTCATTCCATCTGAAGCATCTGGGACTGGCATCTGTCAGAAGATGGACCATTGGTCAGACACAGTGAGACCAAAAGCACCCCTGTATTCACACCCTCCACATTATTGTAATAATGTACAAAATATGCCTTGTGAGGTATCATTTAAAAACTAGTAACTTGCTGATCAATAGCAACATGGTGAAATGAATGTAGCAACATTATGTGTGAAGGTATGAAATCCCCACCATGTTGTTAAAGACACATGTTCAAACTCATATAGCTCCAATTAAGCAGAACTGGCCAAGGAAGCCTATTTAACCTCAATTCGCATAGAAACTGCAAACAAAGACTTTTTTTTTGATGGAGGAGGGATAGCTCAGTGGTTTGAGCATTAACTTGCTAAACCCAAGACTGTAAGCTCAATCCTTGAGCAAGCCATTTAGGGCAAAGTCTGTTGTTGGCCCTGCTACTGAAAGCAGGGGGCCAGGCTCAAAGATCTTTCCGGGTCCCTTCCAGCTCTATGAGATGAGTACATCTCTATATTACATACATTTACAGGACAAGGAAAATCTGCATTTCAGCATACACAGCAAAATGAAATAGCATAACACCTATTCCCCAGCACCCCTTGCTCTCAGCTGGAAAGAACTTTATATAACAATCATTCTCAGGAAAATGCATTTCAATGGGTGACTGAACTATCAAAAGCAAGGGGCAAATCCATCCCACCTTCTCTCTCCCTGTCCATCTGTCTTGAACCTAAGAAGACAAAAGAATCCACTTCTCTGACTTTGGGAGGGATCCTGACCTGATAATTGGCCAGCAATGTTGCTGGAAGCATGTGGTAAGAATTTTACCTTGAACCAAGCCTTGTTCATAAAGTTTTAGTACCAGGAACCATTTAATCTTTATTTTTCTTGTAACCAATTCCGCTTTAATGTCTTAATACTTGTACCTATTTAAAAATCTCTTTCTTTATAGTTAAATAGATTTAATTTTTTGTTCTTTAATCAAAATGAATCCAGTGTTGTGACCAGTCTGTGTAAATCCATTGAAGGTAGCAAGTTGTTGTATATTGTTCCCATAAAGGCACCTAAAATGCCTGAACTGTCCAGGAGAGGACTGGATAGTACAAAACATACATTTTTTTCTGAAGGCGTGTGGCAGGAAATGGGGGAATGGGAGTGTGTTGGGGTCACCCTGCAGGTAGTAACCACATCTCCTGGAACCCAGAGTGTGACTGATGTTTGCAGACAGGCTGCTGGGGTCAGAGTTGCTGAACCAGGCCTGTGGCTATACAAAGACACTCTAAGTGTGAGCGGCATGTGGTCTGGCTGTTTGTGAGAGGCCCAGGTTGGGAGCTACATCAACAAAGCACGATGAGGCACCCCAAGTTGTAGGGCAGGTGGTGACGCAGCCCCTCCTTGGTCTGGATAGCACCCCGGAATGGCATAGCCAGTCTGAATGTTCTTATGTCCTTATGATGCTGGAAGATATGGACTCTGCCTCAAAGAGTTCAGAGTCTAACGGCTGTGGGTCTGGCCCACTGGGTATGGTCCAACACTCTGTGAAGTGAGCAGGAGTCATTCCATTGACTTCAGTGGGCTTTGAATCAGGTCCACTCGGAGTCACTGAGGAAGGGAAGGTGGGACAGGGTTGCAGTACTGGAATTGCAGGTTACAAAGGCTGCTTGATGCATCTTCCCACTTCAAGGTCTTGAGGTCTGGGGTGGAGGTTCTTCCCTGGGGAAGAAAACAGCCCAGGTGAAACCCTGCCAAAGGAGCCCAACATTAATTTCTGGCACCTGTGCAATTATTGCCATCTAGGGGTTCAATCTGGCCCTATGATCCTTCAGCCCTATTCCTGGCAAACCCAGCCTCGCACAATCGGTGTCATGCAGGAGGGTCAGATGAGGTGATCACAGTGGTCCCTGAGGGCCTTGGAAGCTAGGAATCTTCCCACCCACCCGTCCTCCCTGTGCTCTGAGGGGCCTCCCTTTGTATCCAGACAAAACAACCTGCCCCGCACCAAGCCTGGTCACCCAATTAACACGTAATAACCCTCCCGGCCCAGCAAGACATCTGCTGAAAAGCCGCCTGAGAGCGAGTTCCAGGGAGTACGTCTGGGTCATCCCCCCAAGTCTAGCACCTGACAGAACTCAGTGCTCTGGCGACTCAGAGCTGCGCTTCCCCATCTAAGCTCAGAATGCAGCAACAGCCCCGCAGCATGCAGCAAACCCAACTGTGCTGCCTCTGAAATGTAGTGCGGGGGGCAGGGGGAGGGTGATACAAGGAAGCCAAAGTGATTCTAATCCAAAGGCTTATTGTGTGCCCTGCTTAATTGCTTAGCACTCACGAAGGGAAAATTACCATTTCTCCTTTCTTTCTTTATTGCACTCAAGCACTACGATTGAATCCAACTGCTTATTTATTTATTTATTGCCTTCCACTCCTCGAGTGCAACAACTGTTATGAGCGAGCAATTGCAGAATTATTCTGATTGTCCCCGGGAGGGAGTCCCATTGCTAATTCATGCCTATGGGCGACAGGGGATGGATCACATGATGATGACCTGTTCTGTTCATTCCCTCGGTGGCACCTGGCATTGGCCACTGTCGGAAGACGGGATACCGGGGTAGAAAGACCTTTGGTCTGACCCTGTATGGCTGTTCTTATGTTCTTAATGGACAGGCTTCCACCAAATTCAGTGGCCTTTGGATCTGGCCCCATTGTCTCCCAAGGGAAGTGATGGAGGCTCTATTTTTTGAGTCATTCAAAACTAGAGTGAAAAACACACACAATAAAGTGAAATCCGCTACTGGTTTGCAAGGCAGTGCTCTATATGGCCTGGTAGTTATTTTCCATCTGTAACTTCTCGGACTCTGACATACATCCAGCGAACTGGGTATTCACCCACAAAAGCTCATGCTCCAATACGTCTGTTAGTCTATAACAGGGGTAGGCGACCTATGACAGACGTGCCAAAGGTGGCACACAAGCTGATTTTCCGTAGCACTCACGCTGCCCGGGTCCTGGCCACCGGTCCAGGGGGCTCTGCATTTTAATTTAATTTTAAATGAAGTTTCTTAAACATTTAAAAATCCGTATTTACTTTACACACAACAATAGTTTAGTTATATATTATAGACTCATAGAAAGAGACCTTCGAAGAGCATTAACATGTATGACTGGCACGCGAAACCTTAAATTAGAGTGAATAAATGGAGACTCGGCACAGCACTTCTGAAAGTGCCACGGGACTCTTTGCTGCTTTCTCTGACTCTGTCACTCCAGCACTTTTCAACAGAGCTAAGTTCAGACTTAAGCATCTGAACATCCTACATTAACATAGTTAGAACTGGTCTACGCTAGGGGAAGGGATCAATCTAAGATACTCAACTTCAGCTATGTGAATAGTGTGGCTGAAGTCGAAGTATCTTAGATCGAGTTGCCTACCGTCCTCACGGCGCGGGATCGACGTCCGTGGCTTCCTCTGTTGACTCCACTACCGCCGTTCGCATTAGTGGAGTTCCGGAGTCAGCAGGAGCTTGTTCGGGGATCGATATATTGCGTCTAGATGAGACGCGATATATCGATCCCCGAGAAATCGATTGCTACCCGCCAATACGGCTGGTAGTGAAGACGTACCCTTCGAAAACATAAAGAAAACCAGCATTCCCAGCGGCTGGGGCTTTCCCCTTAAACCTGCAACAGGAGCGGTTTTAATCAGTTAATAAAAAAAAAACCTCTGATGGCAGGAAGGCAGCGAAGGAAAGTTGCCATTTACAGGTGGTTAAAGATCAATTTTTTGCATCCATCAAAGTAAGAGCTTGGAGAGGAGTGAATGTATCCATCAGAAGAAACTCATGTCACTCCATTGATTACATGATCCTGGAGCATCCAAAGTCACTCTGACCATAATTACAGCTTAACAACGTACAGAATATAAATCAGGCACTGGTAAGTGGCTTCAAAATTCTGCCTTCCCAGCTACAGTAGAGTCAGGTGTGTGAGTTTCATACACAAGGATAAATAGCTGTGCCTTTACCCCTTTCGAACTCTTGGGCAAGGGGCAGCCGTATTATAAAGCTTCTCCAAAGGGCACTCTCGGGATGAGAATTAAGGGCTGGATTCATTCTGCTAGATACTCCGTACCGGATCCTCAGCTGGTGTAAACGGGTGTTGTGTCACTGATAGTAAAGGTGCTACCGGAATTTGCACCACTTAAAAATCTGGCCAATGGGGTTGGAAAGTCCTCCAGGATGGGAAGCTGGGCAGTAGGAAGTGGCCTCAGCCACACTCACCTTTGAGATTGGTGTAGATGAAGCTGGACTGAAAGCAGATTTTGCTCTCTAGGGAAGGGGAAAGACTAGGAAAATTGGGGCTTGTACACCAGTCCCTTAGGGTCCTGACTTCTCTCCTTTGCAAAAACCCTCAGGGAGGTAGGGCAAGAGGGAAAATCCCCCTGGCTCCCAGCTGGGGGGGGGGATCCCCTGGGGTACAAGAGCCCTCACTAATTCAAGGAGATGAAAATTGCACATCCCTGCACCGCTGGGGCAAAGCTAGCCAGTGATGTGTGTTCAGAAGCCAGTTCCCCATCCATACACCCCAGTCATGCTCTGGATCTGTTTGCAGAACTCCACTGTGCAAAGTCTAAGGGGGCTTGTAAGCATTTAAAACCAACATTTGTTTATTTCAGGACTGCCCCGGTTCTCAGACCCCAGCCCTAGTATCTGCACTGGGTGCACAGGGGCCATCACAGTGGCTGGAGAAGAAGAGTCCTTCCAATTCAAGGGCCACCAGTCAATACTGTGAGCTACAGGAGCCTCTGCAGGTCTGATGCAAGCAGTCATTTTCCAGGGGTGCGCACACAGGCCAGCTGCAGCTGAAAGGGACTGCAGTGGTTTTCTCACAGGGGGCACCCAGCTCAACCACACCAGAGAGGGGAGGCCTGGGGAGTTAATAGCCAATCCTCTGGCTTTCCTATTCAGACAGAATGCTCTCGGGGGTGGGGGGTGCTACTCTCAGCATCCCCAGTTCTCGCTGTAATCAAGTCACCCCGTCACCTTCTCTTTGTTAAGCTACATAGATTGAGCTCCTTGAGTCTGTCACTCTAAGGTGGGTTTTCTAATCCTTTAAACATGCTCCTGGCTCTTCTCTGACCTCTCTCCAATTAATTAACATCCTTTTTGAATTGTGGGCACCAGAACTGGACACAGTATCCCAGCAGTGGTCACACTGCTGCCAAATACAGAGGTAAAATAACTTCCCGACTGCTACTTGAGATTCCCCTGTTTATGAGCCAAGGGTTGCATTTGCCATTCTTGTGTTCAGCTGATTCTCCACCACACCCCTAAATCTTTTTCACAGTAACCACTTCCCACCACGGGATCTGCATCCTGTCTGGCTGACATCCTTTGCTCCTATATAGATACATTTACAACTGACCAGTATTGTCTCCTTGTTTCCTTGTACTCCCCTGTCTGTCTAAATCCATCTGTCATCTCTTGTCTTAGGCTGGAGATTGTAAACTTCCTAGGAAAGAGACCATCTGTTTGCTCTGTGTCTGTACAGCCCCTAGCGCAATGGGCTCCTGGTCCATGGCGAGGGTTCCTGGGTGCTATGGTACAGCAAATAAAAAAAAAAAATAAGGAGCCTGGCACTGATGATGGGAGCTATTTCCATGTTAACTCTTTAACATATCTGAGAATAGATGGCATCATTCTAAAATAATATTTTACATTCTAAGTAAACAGGAAAAAAGGTTGGGAAGAGGAGGATTATTATCATCATTCTCATTTAACAGAGGCCCAAAGAGATTAAGGGCTGGATTTTCGAAGGTATTTAGGGATCTACAGATGCAGATAGGTGCCACTGAAAATCCACCTAAGCAAGATGCCTCACTCCTTTTGGAGAATCCCACTGGGCACCCATCAACATCTACAAGTGCCTAAATACTTTTAAAAACCTGGCCATAAGGTCACAGTGCAAAACCCTGAGCGATCTCACAGATCTCAGACCCCCACCTTAGTCGGTCTCACCTTACACACTCTCCCTCTGCCTGGGCATTTGTAGATTGACCAGCCTCCAACCCTCGGTGTTCCGCTCAACCCTACAATGGATAATTCATACACAGATTATCGATCTGCTATTTTACTAGCCTGCAAAAAAACAGTGGTTCCCAACCTTCCCACTCACAGGTAGGAATTTCCCCTACTAAGACTTGATCTGTATTGGCTAGTGCCTGATATTTCCATGTGACTATGTGCCCTTCCACCCAACAAACCCACAGCTGCTCGTGATGCTGAGACCGGGCTCTGGAGAAGCCAGCTTCCATGGTAGGCTGGACTCTGCATGGCAGAATGAGAGGCAGGCGTTGGTAGCACAATTCTCACCCATTACAGTCTAGTAGGGGAGCTAATGTACCAGCCCCCCACAAAAAGCCTGCATTTTTAGCACCGATACATCTACAACAGCATACATAAAAGATTGTATCAAATAATACAACCCACTCTGTGTGGATCCTGGATTATTTCACTCGCAACATTTGTGTCTGATCTTAATTAGTAGATTTTGTGAGCTTTGTTTTGGGTTTTTTAAATTCTTCTGTGTACTGGTAAAGAGTCGTATGTTACATTCTCCAGCCCCTCTGCGACACCAGCAGGGGAAGTCTGGCCTTTGCTCTAATGCAAAAATAATGATTCACCAGAATAATTGCTTTTATTCCTGCAGTAATATAGACTGGAAAGCTTTTCTGCAGCCAGAAGAGCAGGAGCCGACTTACATTAATTCTGTGTGTGGTGACGGGGGGGGGGGGGAATTGAATCCAGTTCTCTATTCCTGCTACCTCTCTTCTTTCCTATATTTTCATCCCAAAAGAGATATTTGCAAGATCTTTAAAGAACAGCTTCCAGCTGAGGGAAGGATAGCACATGCAGGGTTAATCTTCAGCTAGCATCAGTCGGTGTCACTCATAGACTTTAAGGCCAGAATGAACCATCATGATCATCTAGTCTGATGTCCTGCGCATCCCAGACTGCAGAACCTCACCCACCCACTCCTGTAGTAGACCCCTCTGGCTGAGTTACTGAAGTCCTTACATTATCATTTATTTAAATTGTAAATAAAGAAGTCAAGTTACAGAGAATCAACCATTAACTCTAGTTTAAAGTGAGCTGTGCCCTACGCTGCAGAGGAAGGTGAAAAACTCCCAGGGTCTCTGCCAAGCTGACCATGGGGAAAATTCCTTCCCAACCCCAAATGTGGTGATCAGTTAAACCAGGAACACGAGACCAGCAGCCAGGCACCTGTGAAAAAATTCTTCGTAGCAACTTAGAGCCCTCTCCGTCTAGTGTCCCATCACTGGCCTTTGGAGATATTTGCTGCTAGCAGTCGCAGATCGGCTACATGCCATTGCTGGCTGTCCCATCAACCTCCATTGGACGTCCCCGCAGCTGCTCCCTCTGAATGACCGGGATCTAGTTTGTGTCTTGATTAGGGGCGGCATATTCAGAGCAAGGACCCCCTGTGGGAGATGCTGAGCAAACCCATCTCCCAATGATTGTCACATTAAAGGGAATATCACCCCGTACACAGGTATGTTTGATGCGGGTGAGAATGCCCTCAGAACAGGCCAATCAGAATGACCTGGGCTGTTCATAAGCTAGATGGGCCATCTCAACGCAGTCCAGACTCAGACAGAGTGTAGCATCAGGGGTATCCAGATGAAGAAGGCAAGACCACATTGTCGTAAAATCCAACAAACCTTGAATACAGACAGATCACTCACAAGGCAGCACCTGTTCCCCTAGAGCTGACTTCAGGCAGCCCCACACCCCAATACACGTTCAATTGCCCTTTCCAATCCCACAGCCTCCTAAACACCCACCTGGAACTCAGCTAGTGGAGGTGGGGGAGACTCATTACAATGTGTTTTATTACTTGCAGCTTTTTACTCCAATTTCTTTCTTTCTCTCCTTTTTTTGTACACCAGAGTAACAATACCAAGGATTTAGGTCCTTCCTAAAGATCAAGGCAGCTGGGCTTCAGGAGGTTAATTTTCAGCAACTTCATTCTAACCTCCACTTCGGTGTGTGAAATTTGGGCATGTACACACCTCTTTGGTGCAGCATTACTGCACACGCAGTTGCCAGACTGCAGTTCCTAGCAGACTAGGGTGACCAGATGTCCCAATTTTATAGGGACAGTCCCGATATTTGGGCTTTTTCTTATATAGACGCCTATTATTTCCAACTCCCCTCCTGATTTTCACACTTGCTGTCTGGTCACCATATATTGGACCTGTGTGCAGGTGATAGAATTGGAAGGCACAGATGTTCTTTTGCACAGAACCGTGCTAATTGCTGCAGGTTGGGGCATGCTGAATACAGCAACAGTGCAGGAAGGTGCTGGATTTACTAGCCACACGCACAAATGTACCAAAAATATATATGCCAAAGTGGAGACTGCTTGCAGACAAGAAATTCCTGAGTTCTTGGTATTGGCCCTGTGCATGCTGGTCTACCGTATTTCATTTGCTCTAACCCTTTTTCTGCATCCTGGATTGAGGCAGAGTAGCCTGAATTAAATGCAGTCAGTCTAGGACAGGCGTGGGCAAACTACAGCCCACGGGCCATATCCGGCCTGCGGGACCATCCTGCTCGGCTCCTGAGCTCCTGGCCTGGGAGGCTCCCCCAGCCTCTCCCCCGCCATTCTCCCTCCCCCACGGACTCAGCTTGCTCCATGGCCTGCACAATGCTCTGGGCGGCGGGGCTGTGAGCTCCCGGGGCAGCACAGCTGCAGAGCCCGGCCTGATCCGGTCTCTGTGCTGCGTGGCGGCAGCAGGATGGCTGAGCTCCAGCCAGGTGGCACAGCTGTCGTGCCGCCAGTTACCGGTGATCCAGGCAGTGTGTTAAGGAGGCAGGGAGCAAGGGAGTTAGGGGGGATGGTCAGGGAGCAGGGGTGTGGATAGGGGTTGGGCCGGTCGGGGGGGGGAAACAGGGGATTGAATGGGGGCAACGGTCCAGGGGGGCATTCAGAAGGGAGGGGAGTTGGATGGGGCAGCAGAGGGCAGTCAGGGGCAGGGGTTCTGGGAGCAGTCAGGGGAAAGGGAGAAAGGGTGGTTAAATGGGGAGGGTCTGGGGGGGCCATCAGGAATGAGAGGAGGTGTTGGATGGGGTGGCGCAAGTCTGGGGGGGCATGGGGACAGGAAGCGGGGGGTGGGAATGGGGCAGGGGTCCCGGGGGGCCATCAGGGAATGGGAGGGTTGGACGGGGCAGGAGTCCTGGGGGGTGCAGATAGGACGTGGGGGTGGGACCATGACCCCCTCCCATAACTAGCCGTCCATACAATTTAGGAAACCCGATGCAGCCCTGAGGCCAAAAAGTTTGCCCGCCCCTGGTCTAGGAAATATGCTGGTTAATCACACTACAGTAAACAGGGACGCCCATCTGCTTGCTGGTGCCTGGTTTTGTGGAAAATGGTCACCACGTTTAGCAATACTATAAAGGGTGCTTCTGTTCATTCCCAGAGTAGAAAAGTGCCAAGGTGCAGCCAGTAGGGGCAGAGAAACTTCCTGTACGCTGGTGGCTCTCCACCTTCCAACCCGTCTGTCTGGTTCCCTCCGAGGGAGTATTCCAGAGGCATCTGTGGCCAGCTAGCCAACTTATTGTTACATGCCAAAAGTGTAATTACAAATACGCAGACACGTTAGCACCCTGGAGCGTGAAAATAAAGGGCTCAATAGAGATCTTGCTGACAATGGACAAAGTCATTGCCACCATCACAGGAATGAGGCTGTAACCATTTACTGATGAATAGATGCCGGTCGGTAGCAGTATAGACATGAAGAGCAGAAAGATTTATAGCTCTATCATACCTCTATAGGGGTTGGTCTTGCTTTGAGCAGGGGGCTGGACTAAATGACCTCCTGAGGTCTCTTCCAACCCTGATCTTCTATGATTCTTCTATGATTCTCTCTGCTTGGCTTGCTCTCCCATGTTGAAAGTGAACTGTTGCTCTGGGTTCTAATGATGACTCCATCTCTGTGCATGAAAAAGAGCAACAGATTCACACACCTTTAACTGGATCTGTGCCTGGATCTCACAGCCATGGGGCAGAGCCTCTGCTCCTATACAGTGTCAGAGCACCAGTGGGTTCAGGGAGGAAGGATGGTCTAGTGGTTAGGGTGTTGTTTTATTAATATGGATGTAAGATATGGGCCAAAGGTGTTAACATAGCCCAGCTACTGTCTGACATTAAAAAGCATTAAACAAGGTCTGGGGTTTGGTATACAGAGACTCAGCCTGCTTAGCTCCATGGCAAACATTATTAAAAATCCTTTTAACCTTTGCTGTATCTTTTTAATAAAAGAAGGGAACACAGTTAAAGCATTTGAAATGTAAAGCATCAGGTCAGGCTTTCATTTTAGCAATGTCCCTTGTTCCCATTGCCTTTAGCTAGAGAGAGTTTTCAAAAGAAACATCCCCGTATTTGGCAATCTCTTAGACGGTCCCAAAGATGGTGACTATCCTTCTGGGGAGAAGAGAAGAAGTGAGTTGAGGTAAGCTAGAGCTATTTTTTGTTGCTGCTGTTGTTAAAGTCTAATCTCGTTTCATTTTAGGTGGTGGTTGGGATCCAGGTGGACCTGCTAGGGAAGGTGATGTTATCTGGCCTAGTCAGACATTTCTTAGGATCAGGTTGATGAAGTCCCAGGTCCCAGGAGATGGATGGATTTGGCAGTCATGATGGTGAAGCTCACTTCATTAACCTCCATCTGTCCCTTCATATTTTCCCCTAAAAATCTTTCTTTAAGGACCCCCAAAGGGAATGGCGGGCCGAATAGCCCATCCCCTCATTAACCTGTCCACCAATTAGGCCTAATATCTGACATAGCAATTTTGGTTCATTAATTTCCAGTTCTACAACTTTTGTTTTAACCAAGCAAGATTTCAGTATAGCCCTGGAATCATATCAGCTTGGGCTTTTTTTTTGACTAATTTAGTCTGTCTGGCTTTCTTGCACCTGTGTTGAGAACAGATGGGCCTGTTTTCCATTACAAAATTGATATTCTAGGTTACTGTCTCATCTTGTAAACTTTTACGTAATGTTTTACAACTAAGCTCCCAATTAAGGTAAATTTGTCAGCCCAATTATCACAACAGGACTAGCCTTAGAATGAGACACCTGGGTTCAATGTCTTGCTGAGCTACAGACTTCCTGTGTGACCTTCAGCAAATTCCTTAGCCGCTCTGTGCCTCAGTTTCCCCATCTGTTCACTGAGGATAATAGCACTTCCCTACCTCACAGGGATGTGGTGAGGCTAAGTACACTAAAGTATGAGATGATTAGATACTATCATAATGAGGGCCATATTAATACTTCCTCTAAAAGACAGGCAGCTGAGTCTAACACTCCATATGGGGCTTTGAAATTTGGACCAGATTTTGCAAGTGTCTCCTTATCATAATAAGGGCTTGAATAGAAGCCCTGGCTCCGAATAACCTCAAACAGTGTAGCTTTCCAAATCGCTATTTTATTCATGTCACACTTGTTATTAATTAGGTTTTCCTTTTCCTTTCATTGCCCTTCACTGTTTCCAAAGATTTCAACAAGACTGTTGCTGGAGTCTTTCCAGACTGGCTACTATGTTACTTAAATAAGTAAAAATACTCGGAATGAAAATGAGAGTAGAAAAAGGGTAAGAAATAGTGCATGGCTTGCATACTTCAGTCAATGTTTATCTTAAATGAACCAGGAATTGCATCACCCAGCCTTGGAATGCAATCAGCTCTGGAGAGGATCACAGCACACAGCAACACTACAAAACACTTTTAGGACATGAAGTGAAGTTATTAAAGGGTCTAAGAAACTGTACTAGGCCCCAGGAAAGCAATGGGGACAAACATGATTGCAAACTGTTATTGTGGAAAACACAGTATTTCTAATAAACTTGATGCTCTGATGTAACAAAATTAGGACGATATTTCATATTACCTGTTCATCTTCCACCCACTTCCAATAGCTCCTTCATTATTTTCTCTGTCTGTAACCACTTTAGTTATTAGACTTATTATGAATAGTCTTTCTGCCTGGAAATCTGCTCCTCACTCTCCCATTTCATAGAGTGAGTTTCTCCTCCAACGTGGTTTCCAGACACTTCACACTGATATTCTGTAATGGTTTTGGCAGGAGAGAGAGGTTCTTTAATGATGATGGGCATAAATGACATTTCAAAGTTACTTCTCTTTATTAACAAGCAGAGATTTTTCAAATCCTCATCAGGATCCAGAAGGAGAATCAGTCCCAGTTCTGATGAGTTTTTTTAAATGGCTTGTCCTCTGCTATTTCATCCTGCACCACTGTACAGTACTAGGCTCTCTGGATGCCCCTCTGTGTGGGTCTATATAAGCTCGGACAAATAGCTCTCAAATCAATGAGTTTCTTCAGGGCAGTTACAAGATGGGGAGGAAACATCTGTTAAGAACTAGTATAATGAGCTGCACAAAGAAAGCCATTCAGACTGTGCACACAAGTGTCGTTAGTTTACACACTCCAGGAACTATGCCATGGATTCTGGAGCGTCATCTTCTGGCACCTGACTTCATTTTTATCTATTTACTCATAGACAGACATACAGCACCCTCCTGACCTAGTATTTCAGATGGAGCATGGGAGTGCAAATCAGTCCTTGGCACTCAGAACCTGCTGAACGCCCAGTGTGTTGCTATCACTAAAAAGAGCTAACATGATCTGTGGGTGTAAAACAGGAGACTTTAGAGCAAAAGAAGAAGGTTGTAATATCCCTGTATGCAGCACTGGTGAGACCTCTGCGGGAATAGCTGTGTCCTGTTCCGATGCTCACACTTTTAAAAGCATAAAGATTAAGAGACATTCAAAGAAGAGCTACAAGAAAAGTTCAGGTTGGGAAAATGTACCTTCCAATGAGAGACGTAGCGAGTTCAGTCAGTTGAGTTTAATCAAAGAGAAGGTTAAGGGGTGATCTGATCACAGAAAGCAAGTACTTACATGGGGAAAAGATTTCTGCTGCGGAGAGCCCTTTCATCTAGCAGACAAAGGCACAGCAAAATCCAAGAACTGGAAGTTGAAGCTAGACAAATTTAGATTCCCCACTTCTGAAAGCATTGACACACCAGCTTAATTACAGTCCCCTGGACTTTAGAGCTAGAGGAGTCAGGGAAAGTGCTTGCAGCCAATTTTCAGAGCCCTTGCAGTAAGAGCACTGGTGTTAGCCACTCCCTATGTGGCAGGGTCACTTCTAGATCAGGTTGGGAATTCTCTGCTGAAATATTATTTTATTGGAAAATACCAGTTTGTCGGAACTGAAATGGTTTGCTGAAAAGGGTTGATTTTGATGAATTTTTCAACTCCTAGAAGTTTTGAAATTGTCAAAATGTTCTATTTCTATGGTCTCTAAAGGAAAACTTCTGGTTTTCCAGTTCAGAATGACCTTTTGTTTGGAACTTTAATCTCATGATACTATTTTTTTACAAAATGGAAATGGTCAAAAATCAATAATTTTGAAATGTTAATTTGGAAGGGAAAAGTTTCAGTTGACCTGACCCAATCCCCCTGCCCCAGATTTTTGGTTTGCAAAAGTGTTTGAAATTTTGACTTTTCATCCCAATTCAAGACAGGAATTCTTTTCCAAGATCTCAAAAATTGTCAAGGGAAAGTTTTACCTACTCATCTCTATTTATTTCCCTTGTTCCTGTAACAATGAGAGTCTCTAGTGCTCCGATTAAACTGTGTGTAGCTCAGTGCCCCCCCCCCCCCCCCCCCCCCGCCCCGTGAACAGTATGCAGCTCTCTGTCTGCGTCATCGGCAGGATATTACTACCGGCTACTTCTCACCCGGTGTCTCTTTAAAAACCAGTGTGACTCAGCAGTTCCGGTGATGGCAATTTGCTACAGCGGTCCAGGCATCTCCGGAAGAGCTATGATCTCTCGCTAACAGGTTTATTTCCAGCCTCACTGCTGCTCCGCTGATTCATAGTCTGAACCAGCAAGTGAGAATACAGCTCCATGCCAGGTACTAAAATGACAGCCACTGTGTGGGGGCCTGATATCGGCCTTTGCAGACAAGGGCCCCCATCTACCCTACAGAGGGGCTGCTCAGCGTGGTGTGAAGAGAGATGGCAAGTTCCCACAGTGGTGGTGAGAGAAGCATGTCAAACACAGAGATGTGATGCAAAAAGAACGAGGGGTCCTTGTGACACCTTAAAAACTAACAAATTTATTTGGGCATAAGCTTTCATGGGCTAAAGTCCACTTCATCGGATGCATGCAGTGGAAAATACAGTAGGAAGCTATATGTATACAGATACATGAAAAAATGGGTGTTGCCATACCAACTCTAACGAGACTAATCAATTAAGGGGGGCTATTATCAGCAAGAGAAAAAAAAACTTTTGTAGTGATAATCAGGATGGCCCATTCCAAACAGTTGACAAGTGTGAGTAACAGTAGGGGGAAAATTAGCACAGGGAAATAATTTTTACTTTGTGTAATGACCCATCCACTCCCAGTCTTTATTCAAGCCTAATTTAATGGTGTCCAGTTTGCAAATTAATTCCATTTCTGCAGTTTCTCGTTGGAGTCTGTTTTTGAAGTTTTTTTGTTGGAGAATTGCGACTTTTAGGTCTGTAATAGAGTGACCAGGGAGGTTGAAGTGTTCTCTGACTGGTTTTTCAATGTTATAATTCTGTTATAAATCTTATTTGTGTCCATTTATTCTTTTGCATGATGGTCATCAGCTTCAGCTCAGCTCAGCTTTCAGTCCCGTGCAATTTATCACAGCTTATTACGGAAGCCACCAGCTTGACAGCAATGTTTGACTGAACTCATTTCAGGCCCGAAACACACGGGCAGCCGAGGAAATAACGTATTGTTGTCAAGCTGTGCTGCTGTTCCATTCAGGGAAGCCAGGAGGTGGAAATTCCAGCCAGACATACCCCTGAACTCATTCTGGCAGAAGTTTCATTTTCCTCCCCTTACTAGACTGCATCAGAAATAAGCCCAAGACACAAAGTTGGAAGCAGGGCAGGATCCGAGCTTTTCCAAAGTGCAGAACATTCAGCATGGGGAGTGTGGTTTGATCCACTGTAGAAAGCCAGGTCTGAACTTGGTCAAAGGGCATATGTGCCTCTCTGGAAGATATGCTTTACCCAAACACAAGCCACTGGACTCAGTACAAGGGTATCTGGGTGAATTCCATGGCCTGTAATGTACAGGAGGTCAGACTAGAGGTTCCTTTTGAAGATAAGGCCTTGTTCCTTATCATCAAAGTCCTCTATGGCCTATGCCCAGGATATCTAGGACGTTATTTAAAGCACTGGGACAAAGACGATGATCCACCGTTACACTCCTCCGGCCTGATGGAACTCTCAGCAATAGGAGCAAAGCTTGTCTGTGAGGGAGCCAGAACATTCTCCGTGGGGCAGTTCAAGCTTGTGGAATGAACTCCCGCAGGTGATAACGACCATCTCAAACCTCCCCACTTTTCAGTCCAAGTGCAAGGCACATTTTTTTGATCCAGCCTTCTCTAAAGCATATAACAACAGGTATGTTTATTAAAAAATATCAAAAACACACATTGACCAAAACAGGACACTCTGCTGCACGCTTTTCTTCCTCTGGTGAAAGCACACACAATATGTGACAGATATGTGGAGTCCTGTTGCTTTCGGCCCTACTGGAAAGTGTTTAGTTACCAAGGTGATGACAATGGTCTGAGAACTTCCACAGCATAGAACTCTGGCCTTAAATTCTATGAATCTATGGTTTCTACAATTTCAAGTCCTTACCATTGGTTCGGGACCAAACACTTTCAGCCTCTTCAGGAGGATCAATTAGGGATAATCAAAACATTTCTGTCAGAAAATTGGAGTTTGGATTCAATGATTTTTGTGTGTGTGGAAAGAGTTTACTTTCCATGGAGAAATCTGTCCAAAACCAACACAACAAAACCACCTGAAAACCAGAAAGTTTTTTTTTCCAAAAACCTCAGAGTGTTCAGTTTTCACCAGACAATTTTTTTTTAATCAAAAGCTGAAATTTTCCATGGGGAAAAAAGAATTCCAACAAACTTTGAGCTTAGTTTGAACCTTTCTGCTGACTCTGCTATCGCAAAGTTGCCAGTTAGTATCCGTGCCAATATTGCAGATTTGCTTATGGGGATACCCACCGGCCCCAAATCTCTGCTTTCACTGGATTTAACCCAGTGTAACTTTTATCCAGTCTTCTGTAGGGCTCAGAAACATGGATGACTTATGCCAAACATACCAAAAGACTAAAAAGTTTTCATATCAGATGTTTGCGTAAAAGTCTTTGAATAAGATGGCAAGACTGGGTGACAAATGTGGAAGTGTTAAATCGTGCTGGTATGTCATTCATGGGAATGTTGATTAGTAAGAAAAGACTCAGGTGGCTTGAACGTGTCACGCGAATGCCGAATTACAGGATCTCGAAGAGTGTGCTGTACTTTGAAGGTCTTGAAGGGTCTAGAAAGAGAGGCAGACCACTGTGAAGACTTCAGGATGCTTGCAAAGATGATTTAGCATCCTTTGACATCTCTGTGGATGATTGGGAAAGGAGTGCAGAATGCAGCTCCGGGTTGGCGGAGTCAGCTTGTAGAAGGAGCGAGGTGTTGTGAGGCAGACTGGATCAAGCTTTGTGATGACTGGTCTCAGACGAGGAAAGAATCTGCTACTCGGATTCTGAGCATTGCTAGTGCATGGGCATGCCCTACCTGTGAACAGGACTGTCACTCATGCATCAGACTCACTAGCCAACAAAGAATACTTTGACCTATACACCATGCTCTGTAAAGAACGACAGTGCCATTGTATTAACGTCACCCACTTCCGTGGTGTTGCTTTTACTGATGCAAATCCAGAGAAGAATCAGGCCCCTGACTGTTATGTGTGAATGTGTGTTTGTCTGTGCGTGAATGTGTAGGTCAATTTGTATGACTGTCAGGGCCTGGGCACGTCTGTGTGCACAGGCGCACGTATGAGTGTACATGTCTGTGTTTGGGTTTGCAGGTGGGACTGTGTCTCTACGTGCAGGATATACAGGATCGTGGCGTTTGTGTGTGTGAGTCAATTGTGAATTTATGGGCATGTGTGCACCTGGTGTGTGTGTGACTGTGTGTCCCTGTAGGAGAATGTGTGTGCAAAAGATTCATATACAAAATAGTGGAGACCTCTGAATTTGACTTTCTTTCATAAATTCAATGGAATTAGCAACCAGCTCACAGGGGAAATACAGAGCAGCAAAGTGATTTGGCTTGACAGATTAACTCTCGAGTCTTTATGAGAGCATCATTGAATGGTGCTGAAGAGACTCTCTTCTCGTTACATGTTTAAATTAATTAATCTGCTCAGAAAAGAGGAGTTTGAAAAATCTGAAGTCACCCTGATGCAGGGTGTGTCTCGGCAGCATGTCTGCTGGTTTCTAGTTCACACCATTTGTATGTGTATTGGGGCTTCATTGCACGTATGTTAGGTTATACCTGGGGCTGCCTTTGTATATTGCAAACGGCTTTATTTTGAGAGTTGTCATTAGGTTTATGGTGGGTTATATTTAGGTTTCTCTTTATGTATGTTGTCCTGTCCTTATGTTCACAATGACATATCTTAGGCTCCCTTCTTACTGGGTCAGACCAAAGGTCCATCTAGCTCAGTATCCTGTCGTCCAATAGTGGCCAATGCCAGGTGCTCCAGAGGGAATGAACAGAACAGGGAATCATCAAGTGATCCAGCCCCTGTCACCCATTCCCAGCTTCTGGCAACCAGAGGCTAGGGACACCCTGGCTAATAGCCATTGATGAACCTATCCTCCATGAACTTATCTAGTTCTTTTTTGAAACTTATTATAGTTTCGACCTTCACAACATCCTCTGGCAATGAGTTCCACAGGTTGACAGTACATTGTGTGAAGAAATACTTCCTTATGTTTGTTTTAAACCTGCTGCCTATTAATTTCATTTGTTGGCCCTTAGTTCTTGTGTTCTGAGAAGGAGTAAATAACACTTCCTTATTTACTTTCTCCACACCACTCATGATTTTCACAGAATCATAGAACTGGAAAGGACCTTGAGAGGTCATCTAGTCCAGTCCCTTGCACTCAAGGAAGGACTAAATATTATCTAGACCATCCCTGACAGGTGTTTGTCCAACCTACTTTTAAAAATCCCCAATGATGGAGATTCCACTACCTCCCTAGGCAATTTATTCCAGTGCTTAACCATACACATTTTATAGACCTCGATCATATCCTCCCTTAGTCATCTCTTTTCGATGTTGAAAAGTCCCAGTCTTATTAATCTCTCTTCATATAGAAGCCATTCTATACCCCTAATCATTTTTGTTGCCCTTTTCTGAACCTTTTCCAATTCCAATAGATCTTTTTTGAATGCTGGGGTATCTTTATGTTCAAAGTGCTGATGGGTGTAAACAGACCTAGTTTTGGATGTGTAAATACTTGTCCTGGTGGCTTTTGTTTTGCAAAAACTGGGCAGAGTAGTTCAGATCAAGCTCCCATTTCAGCAGATGCCTCCACATGAAAAGGGTTCAGTTAAAAGGTGCAGGTTTTGAACTGCCACTAACTAAACCTTTCCTTCCATTGATGTTGCATAATTCTTACTGGGAAATGAGTAGAGTTGGTCAGGAAGGGTGTATTATTTTGAGGGAAGTGAAAACTTTTCATAGGCATTTTTTACAGAATTCTTTGGCTTGCATCAAAACACAAAAAATCTCCAAACTATTTTTAAATAAGTTTTCAGAAACCCAAACATTTTCTGGTTTTGGTTGTCAAAACCGAAGAAGGTCTTCCGTTGATGAACCAAAAATTGTCCATTTTCATTTTCAAGTTTGGGTTTTTTTCCAGCAAAAACTCATTTTTTGATGAAAATGGATACTTTTGTATAAAAATACTGGTTTGTCAAAAACATATTTTTCACATTCCTCCCTCCAGAAAAGTAAATGAATTTTTGTAACCAGTTTTAGTGAGGAAATGTCATTGATTGTGCTGCAGTGTTCTTTTTAAAATACTTTTGGCCTTTGAGGTTATAGTTATTATGTCTCCTTATTTGTCTTATGGATGTGTCTAGGTGACTGAACTGAGATGAGAACCCCATTCACTAGGCATGGTACGAACAGAAGATCTCTCTGTGTTAGAGGATTTGGTCGTGTTTTAAACTCTAGCTAATGGGCTTAACTAGCATAAGTTTGAATGCTACTCTAAACACCAATTGTTTGTATCAGGACAACAAATGTTGTTCCTGGTCCTGCTTCAGACAAGGTGCCAGGTGCTGTACACTACATAGCCAGCGGCAGCTATTACCTCAAAGATTTTACAAACTACACAGGAAAAACAGACAAATGGTGTGTAACACCAGCAGACTCCGGTCATCCTCAACTGAGATCAAACCTGGGACCTCTGGAGCTGAAGGCATGAGCTGCTATTGCATGAGTTAAAAGATGCATCTTTCATAACCAATTCTGTAGCAGACTCATCAATTGCTACCTGGTCTAGCTGCCAATAGAAGGGGACAGAGTGCCATGCCAAGCAGGCATGGGTAACAGGTGAAAAAAAAGTATTGTTGTCTCCCTTTAGTGATGGGGAAGGGGTCACTTCTGGCATATCCTCTCAGCCCAGCAACTTCCAGGGGCTTCCCATTATGGAGCCTGTGTCTCTGAGGGTTCTTCTCCCTGGGAGCAGGGTTGAACACAGCTCTCCTTCCTGGGGGGAGCAGGGGGTGCTTTGCTTCTGACAGGCTCCCCCAGGCCCATCAGGGTTCTGTGCTACCAGCCATCTTCCCTGCCCATTGCCCCTGGCTGAGCCTTTGCAGGGCAGGGCTTTCTCATGCTCTGCAGGGTAGTCGCCTGACTGCAGCCTGGACTCCGTGCTCAGCTTGGTTCTACTGATGCTTTCTGGAGAGCTGTCCTTAAAAGGGCCCTCGCCTTGGAACAAGGCTGGCTGGTCTGAGGCCCCCACTGTCCTTAGAGGGAACAGGCCATGCTGTAACAGTTGCCTTTCCTCTTCTCCTGGGCTGAGTCATCTGGGCTGGACCTACACAGCACACATTCTAAGGCCGTATATTTGTGGGCCGGCATCATCGTCCTGAGATCTGCACTATAAAGGAGAGGGAGAAGCAATCAGCAGCATCTGCCCCCATTCCCCATTCCTAGGCCTCACAGAGGGATGAGGGAGAAGTGGGGCATGGGCCAGAGAGGGAGAGGTCAAGGGAAGATGCACGTAGACCCAACCCCATCCCATAGGCGAACCCCTCAGACGCTTGGGCAGCACAAGGATGTGTTGTGTCCTTCAGAGTGGAGACTCTCCAGGCTGCAGAACCTCTTTTTACTGGGCGGGGGCTCTCTTTGCAGGGGCTTTACCATAACAATGCTGACATGGATCCAAATGAGATTAGGACCCAGCACCGGGGCCGTGGGGAATACAGCCCCTTTGTGCCACCAGCAGATCAGACGTCTGGATCACGAGAATCTTGGTGGAGATGCTTATATGGGCAGAAGGTAGGGGATAAGAGATCCAGAGCTGGTGAGACCCTCAAAGGTGAATGACACAACTTTTCTCACATATATAACTTTAAGCCGTGGCAGCTGACAATGATTATGGCGTGTTATACGTCTGCTCTGGCTAGGGAGAGCATAGATGATGCTGCAATGCAATCTAAAGCTTGTATTACGCACGAGTGGCCTATACCATCCATGATATGTGTTCATAACCCCGGTCGTTCCTGAAGGACATCAGGCACATTCTTCTAGGAAAGATTACTGCATAATCCTTAAAAGCAGCAAAGAGTCCTGTGGCACCTTATAGACTAACGGACATTTTGGAGCATGAGCTTTCGTGGGTGAATACCCACTTCGTCAGATGCATGTAGTGGAAATTTCCAGGGGCAGGTATACACAGAACTGTTTGCTGCTTTTACAAATCCAGACTTACACAGCTACCCCTCTGATACTTGCATAATCCTTTTTTTCACTGTTTCACTCTGTGGCCTTCGGCAAGTCACTTAAATGCTCGGTGCCTCAGTTTCCCCATCAGTAAAATGGGGATAATAAAGCCAACATTGCTTGAAGGGCAGGTAGAGAAGATGACTTCATTAATGTTTGTAAAGTGCTTTGAGATCCTTAGGAGAAAGGGGCTACAGGAGTGCAAATTATTTACCCGACACATGTTCTGAAGGCGCTAACCTGGTCCATGCTGTCCCATGCTCAGGTCTCCAGGCTGCCTAGTGTGCTAGAAGCACTGGGTAAATCACTTGCTGTCCAGTTAAGGCTGGAGACCCTCTTTCAGCGCTGTCCTCTCTGCATTCGACGCACAACCAGGCCCACCCTAAAGCTCAACCCTTTCTCAAGCCAGACTGGGGTAAAAGGTGGAGGAGGGTGGTAGCTGCGAAGAGGGGGAATGTATTTCCTGCCCTAACCATTAGAACACAGCCCATTATGCCCAGATCAGTGTGGGACTGCGGAGTGGCCACAAACCCACCCACCATACAGAAGTAAATAAATTGGCACCAGGACCCCCTTCCTGGCTCTAGTCCACCCCATTGAAGATGTGTGAGCATTTGCGGGTGTTTCTGTTACAGCGACAGGGGAGGGGCGGGATCTGAGTGCCGTTCTCAGGAAGGAATGGCCTGGAGGAATAATAAATCTGAGTTCAGAGACACATTAGCACCACAGTGTTTTACATCGGGCGTCTGGGCTCCGAGAGCTACTCAGGGAAAATTCGTCGTAGTGACAATTTCAGTGCAGCTCCTGCAAAGCCTCCAGGTTTCAAAAGATGGCTCCAGCCACTAGCAATGGGCACATGAGGCCCTGCTCCTCAAAAGCGATACAAACAGGGAACTGGCAAAGGCCTAGCCAGCTAGATCCTGGACTGAGCAGGGCTGCGAATCGCGGTCTGTATAAGCACAAGAGAAATGATCATTAGCAGGGAAAGGCGCATGGGAATGTTGCAAGCTGGAGGAGACACTCACAGCCCAGCCAGGCAGGCAATGGGGTACAGACATCAGATGTATCACGTGTATCACAGGTTTCTGCTGCAGTGTTTGTTTTCGCTTGTGACAAATCTGGAGCCATCTGGGTACTTTGTGGCTGCCGCCAAGTCCCATGGTGCAGGGCCCTGGCTTTTCACTCTGTTTTACACAGAGACACTCCCTCCATCAGGGCTCAATACATGATATTTATGATGAATAAAAAATACAGCAGCAGAAATAAAATGAAAAGGCAAGTATCCTTACTGTTGTTCCTGGTTCAGCCAGAAATATAGGCTCTGCCAGACTAGACCTGACCTGAGGTCCGTCTAGTTCAGTACATTGTTTCCAGCAGCAGTCACCACCACATGCATCAGAGAAAGGTACCCTCCAGTGGGCCGTTATGGGATAACCTGCATCCAGGGAAAGTTTCCTCCTGACTCTCAGTATTTAATGGGGTGGGGGGGTTAAGCTGTCAAGCCAGGAGAGTTTCTAGCCCTTCCAAAGCTCTTCTATAAATCTACTGGCTATTCTCATTATCTGGATGGGCTAGCCAGAAAACAAAAGTGCCATTTCCCAAACAATTGCAAGGTTTTGTTCCACAGCGGGAGGAAACCAAGACCTTGAGGACATTTTTCATGAAAAACCAGAGAGAGACCAGAATAGCCAGTAGCCGGGACATTCAGTGAGGATGTGGGAGACCCACTTTCAAGTCCCTGCACCAAATCAGGTGGCACAGTAGGGTTTGAAGCTGAGACACCCATGTCCCTGGTGAGTGCGCCTCTCTGAACAGAAATTCCATCCTGGACCTGAGAATCCGTCCTGTAGAAGAGTGGACTTGCTGGTGCACTGCCTTGCGGTGGCTAGGCATGGCATAGCAGTCTCTCCTCCTCCTCCGGACAGCTGCTATGGCCCTGCAATGGTCTGCCTCCTCTCACAACTTTGCCCTTGAACCAGGTCACTTATAATCCCCGCCCCCCCACCCATTTTGGGGATAACAGAGTCCTCACCAGCGAAGGATTCCATGACCACATTGTCCTTACCCCATTTGGCCTCAGGGTTTCATGACCTCTCCATCTTCCCAGGCTCCACAGCCGCTCAAGATTCACCCTTCTTTCAGGGCACAGGCTCCTGCTGGAGTCCTCCAACAAATCCCACCTGAAAACATAAACTTCAACCACTTCTAACCTCCTTGGGCTTGAACTTTCATCTCCCTCAAGCTTCCCTTTTGCTCCATTCCTCAGAGTGCTGCACTGGAGGCACAGATCCTTCCCCTCATCACCAGAGCTTGCTCTACCCTGGTGGCTGCTACATGTCTCTCCTATCCTCTTGCCGGACTGCTCCACTTGGGAAAAGTTTTGTTTTCATCGCAACCGAGACTGAAAACAAATGTCAAAACCTCAGAAGGGCCATGAAACAGAATTGCCAATCTCCAGCCAGCTCTACAGTGGATCAGAATCTGGCCCAAATACAATCAGAAAGAAACTTCCACCCATTCAACAGTATTGCGCTAGCAGGAGCCTTCTGAAATAGTTTGAATTGACCTAAATGGTTCAGGTCCACTCAAAAGAAATGTTCTTTTCTTTCTCAAGCTTTTTTTTATTTTTAGGTAAATTGGCCGAATGTGAAAATGAATTGCCATTTCAAAACAAAAAGTGAATCATTCTGAAAAAGTCAAAGCTAGGGCTGTCGATTAATCGCAGTTAACTCATGTGATTAACTCAAACAATTAATCGTGATTAAAAATGAATCATGATTCATTGCCCATTTTAATTGCATTGTTAAACAATAGAATACCAATTGAAATTTATTAAATATTTTGGATGCTTTTCTACATTTTCAAATATATTGATTTCAGTTACAATACAGAATAGAAAGTGTACAGTACTTACTCTATATTATTATTTTATTACTAATATTTGCACTGTAACCGTATCCTGATGAACAAAAGAAACAGTATATTCAATTCACCTCATACAAGTACTGCAATGCAATCTCTTTATCGTAAAAGTGCAACTTGCAAATGTAGATTGTATTTGTTATATAACTGCACTCAAAAACAAAAGAATGCAAAACTTTGAAGCCTACAAGTCCACTCAGTCCTACTTCTTGTTCAGCCAATTGCTAAGATAAACACGGTTGTTTACAATTATTTACAATGTCACCAGAAAGTGAGAACAGGCATTTACATGGGACTTTTGTAGCCAGCATTGCAAGGTATTTTACATGCCAGATATGCTAAACATTCATATCCCCTTCATGCTTCGGCCACCAATCCAGAGGAAATGCTTCCATGCCAATGACACTCATTAAAAAAAGAATGTATTAATTAAATTTGTGACTGAACTCCTTGGGGGAGAACTGTATGTCTCTGGCCCTATTTTACCCGTGTTCTGCCATACATTTCATGTTATAGCAGTCTCAGATGAAGACTCAGCACATGTTGTTCATTTTAAGAACACTTTCACTGCAAATTTGATAAAACACAAAGAAGGTACCAATGTGTGATTTCTGAAGATAGCTACAGCATTTGACCCAAGGTTTAAAAATCTGAAGTGCCATCCAAAATCTGAGACAGATGAGGTGTGGAGCCTGCTTTCAGAAGTTTTTAAAGAGCAACACTCTGATGCAGAAACTACGGAACTTGAACCACCAAAAAAGAAAAACAACCTTCTGCTGATGGCATCTGACACAGATGATGAAAATGAACATACATCATCCACACTGCTACAACAGTGCCATGAGAAAACCTGTTCTCACTTTCAAGTGAACAAGAAACGGGCAGAATGATCTCCTGCAAATGTAAACAAACTCTGAACTATTGACTGAACAAGAAGTAGGACTGAGTGGACTTGTAAGCTCTAAAGTTTTACATTGTTTTATTTTTTGAATGCAATTTTTTGTACATAGTTCTACATTTGTAAGTTCAACTTTCATGATAAGGAGATTGCACAACAGTACTTGTATTAGGTGAATTGAAAAATATTATTTCTTTTGTTTTTTTAAAGTGCAAATATTTGTAATAAATAATAAAATGAGCACTATACACTTTGTATTCTGTGTTATAATTTAAATCAATGCATTTGAAAATGTAGATAACATCCAAAATATTTAAATAAATGGTATTCTATTATTGTTTAACAGTGCAATTAATCACAATTAATTTTTTGATCATGCGATTAATCATGATTACTTTTTTTAATTGCTTGACAGCCCTAGTCAAAACAAAATATTATGACTTTTTTTTTTAAAAAAAAAGAAACAGGTTGTTTTCAGCTGAAACTATCTGTCAAATTCCTCCTGATTTTGTGAATAGTTTCAGAGACCCCAAATATGCATTTTTTTTTATTAAAAAATTGTTTGCCAATTTTTTTTTCTGAGCTCTAATCCAGCACTGGCTACTGTCCCAGAAAGAATTCAGAGTTAGAGAACCATTCCTCCATTGCCAGTTAGTGACCCTGACTCAGATGAGTCACCAGTGGCTGTTCTGCTTCTGATTCACAGTTCTCAGACCTAGATCTGTGCAAAATATATCAGCTGATCTTACAGAAGGTTATGTGAACATTTTATCTGAGTTTCCAGTCTGAAAGAAACTCTTAGACCAGGAAGGTTGAGTGTGGTACCACCATAATTGAAAGCTCAGACCATGGCTAATTTTTAGAAATCCCTTTGTCTCTTTTTGTGCGAGTGGTGGATTTTTCAGTTCAAAATAAAATTAGCCCATAAGAGTTGAATTATGCAGAGGCAGACGCACCCTGGTTTAGGGGGCAGGCACACAAGGAGTGACTGGGGGAGGGGGTATATTTTCATAAAGCATGTTTCCAGATGTTTTGTACTTGTGTGAAAGGCATAATATTGAAATATGGAAAGTTTAAAATTGTCAATAAGAATGCAAAACAAGAAGAGGTGTTCAATAAATGTTTCTGTTCTATATTTGGGAAAAAACAGATAATGGTAGTTTCATCATATAACAGTGATAACACTTTCATTCTCACTAGCATTTCAGGACATAATAAACAACAGCTACTAAAGAATGACATTTTTCAGTCAGCAGGACCAAATAACATATCCAAGAGTTTCAAAAGAGCTGGCTTAGGAGCCTGCTGGCTCATTAATGTTGCTATTCAATGAGTCTTGAAACACAGGGAAAGTTCCATACGACTGGAAGAAAGCTAGTATCACGCCAATAGTTAAACGTGGTAAACAGGATGATGCAGGTAATTATAAGTTTGTCAGTCTGACATAAATCCCAGGCAAGATAATGGAGCGTCTGATACAGAACTCAAGTAATAAAGAATTAAAGGAGGATAATATAATTAATGTCAATCAACATAGGTTTATGAAAAATACATGCTGTCAAATAAATTTATCTTTTTTGATGAGATTACATGTCTTGTTGATAAGAGTAATAGTGCTGGTGTACGAAGACTTCTGTAAAGCATTTGATTTGGTATTGCATAACACTTTGACAAAAAAACTAGAACAATATAAATTTAAGATGGCGCACATTAAAAGGATTAAAAGCTGCCTAACTCACAGGTCTCAAAATGTAACTGAAAACTGTGAATGATTATTGATCGTGTGTATTTCTAATGAGGGCTCCTCAAGGATCAGTTCCTGGCCCTACGCTATTTAACATTTTTATCAATGACTTGGAAGACAACATAAAATCGTCACTGATAAAGTTTGCAGATGGCACAAAATTGGGGGAGCGGTAAATAATGAAGAGACCAGGTCACTGATTCAAAGTGATCTGGACTGCTCGCTAAAGTGGGTGTAAGCAGACAGTATGTGTTTTAATATGGCTAGATGTAAATGTGCACATCTATGAACAAAGAACTTAGGCCATACTTACTGGATGGGGACCGTATCCTGGAATGGAGAAAAAGATTTGGGGGTTGTGGTGGATAATCAGCTGAACATGAGCTCCCAGTGCAACATTGTGGACAAAAAGGTTAACACCATCCTTGGATGCATAAACAAGGGAATCTCATATAGGAGGAGAGAGGTTATTTTATCTCTGTATTTGGCACTGCCGCAACTGCTGCTGGAATCCTGTGTCCAGTTCTCGTGTCCACAACTGAAGCAGGTTGATAAATTGCAGAGGGTTCAGAGAAGAGCCACAAGAATGATTACAGGATTAGAAAACCTGCCTTAGCATGATAGACCCAAGGAGCTCAATTTATTTAGCTTAACAAAGAGAAGGTTAAGGGGTGACCTGATCACAGTCTATAAGAACCTACATCAAATATTTGATAGTGGGCTCTTCCATTTAGCAGAGAAAGGTCTACCATGAAGGTGAAGACAGAGAAATTCAGACTGGAAAGCAGGTGTACATTTTTAACAGTGAGGGTAATTAGCCATTGGAACAGTTTAGCAAAGTTCACGGTGGATTCTCCATCACTGACAATTTTGAAATCCAGATTGGCTGTTTCTCTAACAGCTCTGCTCTAGGAGTTATTTGGGGGCAGTTCTCTGGCCTATGTTACACAGGGGGTCAGACCAAATGATCACAATGTTCCTTTCTGGCCTTGGAATATACAAATAACCTCCTCTGAGGACTAGCTGATGCACAGAGGTAGGTTAGACCTTGGCAACTCTGCCAACTCCTCAGCCACCTCTCCTGTGAGCGAGGCACCATTGTCAGCGCTATGCCAGCAATCATCTCCCAGTCCAGGTCCACAGATTTGCACTACATCACTCTAAAAATAGCAGTGTAGACATTGCAGATTGGGCTGGAGCTCAGGTTGCAGCTCGGGTTCTGGAGCCTTAGGGGTTGGGGTGGATTGACACTCCAAGCTGCAGCTCTGGATGCAATATCAAAGCGCCGTCTATCAGCTATTTTGAGATGGCTAGTGCAAGCCCTGCTAGCCGAAGTCTGTGGACTGGGACTGGGAGGCTTGCTTCCAGATGCAGAGTAGACAGGCCCTCTAGCGCCCATAGCTGCAGTGTCTCAGTGCTTAGGAGTGGTGTAGCTGTTTCCTTCACGGGCACATTGAGAGTGGAAGAGCATTGCAGCCTCCTCCCATTCCACTACTCCCAGCACAGAAATCCCCCATAGTGCAGCATGCCCAGCTGTTGTATTTGGAGCGAGGCATGGTTGGATCTGGTCGGTCATTGCACGGGAAAACCTCCTTGGAAGACTCAGATGCTCCTGATTAGGATTCAGTGCGTTCTAGCTAACAGCTACCTCACCCTGCATAGTGTTAAAGGGATGTCCTATTGTGGAGCTTGCTGGGTGGGGGAAGGGGTCCCAACACACCACCCCAGAGACAGCCACAGTCTGACTCTTAGCACTTCATGTAACTGCAGACACCCACCCCGGCCCTGGGTGCGATTGTTAAATCTCTATGTTTGCCATCAGAGTGATGAAAATACTGCAACATGCACCTTTGGCTCACGTTCCTTTCAGATGGGATGTAAAATTAAGCCTGGAATATTATAGCAGGCGATGATCAACAAAATCCGACTTAATGGCTGAAAAAATCAGAGATGGCCTCGTTTGTGAGCGAGGAGTGTCCTAGCATGACCTATATCTCAGTATAATTACAGGCGTGAGATTGTGCCAGGCTGAGGAACAGCTGCTCATCAGCACTGTAGTCCTGCTTTATGGTTTCTGAGCAGTCACTGATCATATGCATATTCCGAAGCTGTAATAGGTTCAGAGATATTGATGAAAAACACCCCAGTGGAAGTACATGGGGCTGATCTGCAGTGAAATAACCCTAGGTGAAAACAACTGAAGTGTAATAATCATTGAATAAATACTGCTTGACTGTGAGCAGCATCTTTCCTACAAACCGCATCCCCAAGCGCTTTGGAGGGGTAAGTAACGTTGCTGTGGAGTCAAACAAAACAGGTGTAAATAAAAAACTAGCAGCGAGAGAAAGTCACTAGAAGGCACAGGCCAGTGCAAAAAGGTGCTGGCTGCTCAGTTTTGAAACTCCATGGTGAGCTGGGAAAAGGGGAAGGGATGCACATGTGGTTCCAGGTGGCAGAGAAGGGTCTTGCGCCAGCAGTGGGAGGTGGCATCAAGGGACAGAGTGAAGCAAGTGGATGGAGATGCGATGGGGAATGGGTCTCTCCTCCCATAACTCCCCGGCCCGACACAGCTGAGTTTGCCCAGGGTTGTGGTCATTGGATGCTGGTCTAGATTAGCAGCGAATCACTTCCTCCCACACCCGGACAGGGGAAAATTTGTGACTCAGAGGGTGACTCTGCATCACAGCACCTCTTTGGGGAGGCTGATCATTCATCCTTGCTCAAGGGTGTGCCTAACCTTACAATTTAGCCCACGCTGTGTGATTATGCCCCCCCGCCCCCTCACATCAGCAGGTTAAATTCCACCCCTTGGCATCATGAGTTCTGCTCCTCAGTAGCAGTGCATGGGATGGTTTGTTTGGCTTGCTGCTATCTGCAGCCAGGATCTCTGTTTACAGGAACACTGTCTGCTGATCACCCATTACAATGGTTGTCAGGCTGACTGTATGAACGTCAGAGACAGCAGGCCTAGCCCCGAGCACAAAAGACAGTCAAGGTGTAATGGACATGTTAAAGGCAGGCTTTAAAACATTTACATGTGTTGTATGAACCAGAGGAGAGGCTGTTCCTGCCCCTTCCTTCAAGGTCTCGGCTGTGGCAGGAACAGATGTGTCCTTGAGATTATAGTCTAAAGACTAGGAGGTGAAATACACATCTTGCACCAGCTACTCTTCATTATTCATTATTCAGATCTGGGCCTCACTGGGCTCGGTGCTGTGCATGGCTCAAAGTGCTACATGCTAAATAAACTAAGGAAATGCTATTTCCTTCATTTTACAGATGGGGAACAGAGACAGAGAAATTTACCTGAGCCTATACAGGAAGTCATTGGCAAAGCTAGGAACTGAACCAAACATCCCAGCCCAGTGCCATCGAAACCCACACACCTCCTGGCTGTGGTGTTCTGGCCCATCTAATGGCACTGCGACCACAAAAAGAGAGAGATAAAATGAGTCTGCTCTAAAGCCTTAGCTAACAGCCAGCTGGCTTTTAGCTCATTTGGTAGAGGATTATGCACTAAGCTCCAGAGATCCCCTGTTTGATCCCACCGCCGATGACCGGGGTCTGTCGGTGATACACAACCACCATGAAACCATCCTTCTTCTATGCCGAACCTCTTCCATCCAACAATCTTGAAGTGCTTCGCAAGCATTGTATAATTAAGCCCCACAATATCTGCAGAAAGTGAGGAATAGATCCACTTCCCTAGCTGAGATACAGGGTGGTTCTGACTTGCCCCAGTCAGTGACAGAGACGGGAATGGGTTGGTCTGGTGGTTAGAGTTTAGGAATGGAATCCAGGAACCCCTGAATTCTAATGCTGGTACCCGTGAAATCCTGGCCAAATCAACTGCTGTTCCTGGGTAGGTCATGCTGCAAAACGGGGATAACAACGGGCAGTAACCTCTCACTCAGGAGTGCCACACGAGGGATAACAGTTTGATGCTTATACAGTGTGCTGAGCATAGACAGGCCTGTATACATGCTAAGTATCATTAGCTACTAGACTATACCATCTCCCCTGGGAGTGCCCTACAGCACTACCGTATTTGGGACTCCCGTTCTACTGACAAAGATTAAAAACACATTGAAATTTAATAGAGACAAGTGCAAAATACTACTGTTAAGAAGGAAAAATAAAATGAACAATTACGCAATGAGGAATAACTGGCAAGGTCAGAGTGCTGCTGAATAGGATTGGGGGGGTTATAGTGAAGCACAAATTGAATAGACGTTAACAATGTGATGCAGTTGGGAAAAAAGACTAATATCATGCTGGGGTACATTAAGAGGAGGGTTGTGCGTAAGACATGGGACGTCACTGTCCTGCTCTCCTTGGCATAGGTGAGGCCTTAGCTGGAGTACTGCATCAGATTTTGGGGGCTATACTCTAGGAAAGATCTGGATAAACTGAAGAGAGCGTCCAGAGGAGAGCAACAAAATTGATAAACGGTTTAGAAAACTATGAGGAAAGGTTCAAAAACCTGGACATGTTTAGTCTTGAAAAGAAGACTGAGGGGGGACCTGATAACAAGTCTTCAAATATATTAAGGGCTCTTATTAAGATGACGGTGATCAGTTCTCCTCCATGTCCACTTAAGGTAGGACAAGAAGTAATGGGCTTAATCTGTAGCAAGGGAGATTTAGCATAGATGTTAGGAAAACCTTTCTAATTTGAAGGGTAGTTACATTCTGGACCGGGTGTCCAAGGGAGGTTGTGGAATTCCTGTCACTGGAGGTTTTGAAGAACAAGTTGGACAAAAACCTGTTGGGAAGGTCTAGGTTTCCTTGGTCCTGCCTGAGCACTGGGGGATGGACTTGATGACCTCTCGAGGTCCCTTCCAGCCCTGCATTTCTATGATTCTATGAAAGAAAACTATCTATGCAATAACACGAATCCTACGCAGATTCCATGTAGCCCACAATGGGCCTAATCTCTATTCGTCAGCTGATAGATCCATTCCAGATCTGTTGGCCATTGGATCCATGTGAAGGATGCATGGCCAAGTTCTTCTGTAGTTGCCTACATGCTGGAAAGGAAAGAACCCACCTTCTCCATGGGATACTGGAGAAACATTCCATTTTCTAAGTGCCTTTTTGACATCATCATTAACCCAAGGGTCAGTTATGACCAATGGTGTCATAATGTCATAAGGTATAATTCCCAAATCTGAACCTTAGCGTCCAAAATTTGGGTACCTGCATGAATTCCTCTAAGCTTAATTACCAGCTTAGATCTGATAGCACTGCCACCACCCAAAAATATAGTGTTTT
>NC_133770.1:297272976-297435385 GCF_003597395.2 Chelonoidis abingdonii
CTCTCTCAGACCCCCCGAGAGAAGAACACCAGAACAAAGGACCCACACCCAAAACTTCCCTCCACCCAGGGTTGAAAGTATCTTGTCCTGATTGGTCCTCTGGTCAGGTGTTTGGATCCCTGTTTGTTAACCCTTTCCAGGTGAAAGAGACATTAACCCTTAGCTATCTGTTTATGACAAATCGCAATCCCAAAAACAATACAAAGAAGCTGAGTCATACTAGTGAATATAGCCCATATAAAATGTTCAGTGACCAAATGACATGATTTGAGCTGGTTAATTTTTGAGACCACAACTTTTTGATGGTATTTTGCACGAGTTAATCCAGCTACCACCTCTGCCATGACCTCATTCACAGCCTTGATTCAATTAATTGAATCACAGCCTCCTACCTTGACCTGGATGATGTGTGAGAGAGATTCATCACCCTTCTCTGGGATTGTCTCATCTGTAATATGGATATTTCAAGAACAAAGAAAGAACATTTGCATGGTGCCTCCTTAGAGGAATCATACACAGGATTTGCATTTTTCCCAGCAACTCCTAGATGCATCATGATTCACCCAAGCTCTGTGGCTGGGGCTTAAGTATTACTGGAAGGAGAAATAATTCTTCCCCAAGTGGCTTCTTAATGCTCTCCTGTGCCCCTTGTCATTTCTCTTCTTCCTCTCCCCTTACTCTTTTCCTTTTCTTCCGTATGTCTTTACAAGATACTAGTTAACTCTATGAAGCCCATATCAGTGGCTGAACCGAAGAGAACATGGGGCAGTCTCTGTCCGTGAGCTGTCGGGCTTTCTCTGTTACATATTTACCACTGAGTTATAATCCACGTTAATCGTAATTGCAGCATCTCATTCTGCTAGAATGTTAGAGGGTCGGCTAGATGATCAAAGAGCTAGACATTTCCAGTTGATACCAGGTATTCAATTATGGATGATACCTCTCAAGACCAGCTGATGCAAGGGAACATAGAGACATATGGGACACCCTGTGAATGGCAGCTCCGCTCAATCTGTAAGGAACATCAAGCTTCTCCACAAAGAGTTCTCCCACCATCCAATGAAGACAGATGATCCTTGTTGGGGATTCAATACTCAGAAGAATTGGAAGAACATTCTGCAAGGGACAGGCAGATAGGATGCTTTGCTGCCTTCCCAGAACCAAGAGATGAGATGTCATTCTGAGATTGAATAGGCTTTTGAAGTTGGTGGGAAAGGATCCATTGGTGATGGCTCATGTTGGCACTGATGACACTGCATTGCAGGATCTCTCACAGAGAGCAGATGACTTTCGTGAACTCAGACGCATGCTAAAAAGAAGAATGTCTGTGTGATCTTTCCTGAGATCCTTCCTGGTCCTTGAGCAAAGGAAGATGAAGATTCTGGAAGTGAATCACTGTCCAAGTCAGTGAGGTAGGTTATAGGGGTTTGGTTTTGTAGAACATTGGTCCATCTTCTATGGGGAGAAGGGGCTGTAGAATCTGGATAGCCTCCACCTCAGTAGAATGGGGAACAATCTTCTCAGTGACAAGCTGGCTAAAATAGACAGGAGGACATTAAACTAACAAGGGGAGAGTAAGAAGAAGGAAGATTTGAGGACTCAGCACAAAACTGAGATGTTGAGTGCAGAATTAATCAAATAATAGAGGACATAATGAGAAGACATTCTTTAATTGCCAGTGCTAGGAGCCTCAATAACAAAAAAGATAAATTGGAATTGTTCATTTATGAGCATACATTTGATCCTGTGAGCTTTACTGAAATCCAGTAGTACTGATTGCATACCTGGAATGTTAAAATCAATGGTAATAACTTATTTAGAAACTCTATGACCCTAACACTTTGCAGGGTTCCTTTGGAATTGTGGTGTATCCTGGAATCAGCACAGAATTCCTGCCAGGGAAAAGATGAACATATGTGCAGATCTGTGACTTTCCAATGCAGAGATGATAGAAACTCACTTTGAATGGGGGGGTGGGAGGGTTAAAGGGAGAGCGGAGTGGGTGCTCTCTACCTGAGGAGTGACGGGAGCTAAGACTCAGCAGCGGGGAGTAAGCGAGCCCCGAAACGACTGGGGCTCGGGAGAGAGAGCATCTCCCTGGTGCATGGGGCCCAGGCCAGAGAGTGGAAGGACCTTGCCCTGGGCTCTGGGGTGTAAGTGAGGTGAATCTCAGCTAAGGTGTGTGGAGGGAGTTGCAGGGTCTGTGCCTGGGAAATGGGAGAGATGTGCCATGGTCAGTGGAACCCATGCTCTTTACAGGGCCTGCTTTGGATGGGACCCCAGGAAAGCAGGGAATGAGAGGAGTTGGGCTGATAGTAACTCAGCCACATGGCCAGACCAGTGCTCAGGGCTTAACAAAGCTCCACTGGTTCAGCTTAACCTGCGTTCAGCTTCCCTCAGTGCTAATGAGACACAGCAGCAGCATCTAAGCGGGGAGTTCTCTGCAGTGCAGCAGCATGAGCTGGGGGACTCCACCTGTAGCCTCCTGGAGCTCAGGATCTTGCAGACACGAGGCCAGCCCAGCCATGGGCCTGCTGGAAGGAGTGTGAAGCGATATGGATTTTTCACTGGAGACCAATCCAAAAGGGAGGGAACAGACCCCGGTGTCACAGCCTGATGCACACTGGCTGCTACTTGCAATCTTGAAGACTGTGTGCTTTCTCCCCTGCTGCCTCTGGCTCTTGGGAGGAGGTCCACGTGAACGCCTGCACATCTAACTCACTGGCTTCCTTCAAAATCCTCCTTAAAACTCTCCTCTGCCACGATGGCCACCATAAACTTAACAGCCAGGCTGCTGGCGTCCTGGGACCACAGCCTACCGTGCTGACTGCTTTTGTTGCACTGTTTCCTTGTCCTCCCCAGTCTGTCTGCATCCTTCTGTTGTCACTTGTCTTATATGTCGATTGGACACTCTGTGGGGCAGTGTAACGGGGCGGTTATGCCGCTCCAGCCCTGAAGGGATTAAAACCAGCCCTGGGAAAGGGCTGCTCTGGGGAGGCAATAGGGTAGGCTGATTGGGGAAGCAGCCACAGCTGGGGCCATGCCCCACTCAGACGGCAGCTGGCCCTATAAAAGGGCTGTGAGGCAGGTTCTGAGAGAGTCTCTCTCACTGGAGAGAGAAGGACTGGGCTGCCTGGGGGGTTAGCAGGGTACTGGAGGCGGAGCAGGCCTGGGGAAGCGCAAAGGAGCTGGGGAGCTCCAGCCTGATAAACCCCCAGGCTGCAGGCCTTGGTGAAGGCCCAAAGCAGGTACTGGGGGTTGCAGAGGCACAGCCTGGGAATAGGCAGAGGCAGCAGGTCCAACCCCCACTTGTCAGTGATGAGTGGATTACAGACAGCAGTCTGCCCCAGTGAGTGGGGGCTAGATGATGACTGGCAGTATCCACTGAGGCAAGGTGGGGATAGAGGGTTGGGGCTTCCCCTGGGAGGGGAGACCCAGAGATTGTGGGGATACTGCAGAGGGCAGAACCCCGAGGGAAGGGGCACCAGGATCCAGGAGGGACACGGGGGCCTGAGGCAAGCAGGACATTGGACTGCAGAGGGTGCTCTGGACCTGGAAAGCTAATTCCCAGGTCAACCAGCAGGAGCTGCTGCGGTGGTGAGTCCTCACATTGCTGCAGGCAGGGACTATCTTTGGTCTGTGTTTGTACAGCAGCTAGTGCCCTGGGCTGTGAGTGGGGCTCCTACGCACTGTACACAAACAACAAATAATCACAGCTAGTATTAGCTCTCAGAGGACTGGAACAGAATAGTTTTAAGTGAAGGAAAATGTAAGATTTAAGCAGGGGAAAAAATAACCCTGAGAATTGTTACTAATTTTTCTTCTGCAGTGTTAGTAAGGCTGCATTAATAATTCAGTGCTCCCACAATCAAACCCCAACCAATTTCCCTTGCTCCGCATGCACAAGCTGCCAGCTGGGCGAATGTTCTGGGAACTGCCAGGCAGAATAGCCCACCAAGCATCTACTTCAAAAGTTCTCTATCTGGAAAGGAACAGAATGTACCATTGCTGTTGGCATTGATCTCGTTCACACATTTACATTTTGGCTCTGCCTCTGTTTGAAAAACGCCTCATCCTGGAGATTTCCGGGGCCTGATTCTGATCTCCCTCACATTAGCTTTACGCTGGTGTAACCCCATTGAAGTCAATGTAGTTACTCTTGATTTACACCATTCTAAATGAGATCAGAACTGGCTTCCACATGTGCAAGAATTTCAGGGCTTCTTGGTAAGGGGAATAAAGCCTTTTGGTTGGAGGTGAAGTGCCTTTCAGTTGTGTGCTTGGACAAGGTACTAAACTCAACCACTCAGCAATGGGTAATTTCTCTGCTGGAGCTGGGTTTATGCAGGGAAGTGTCCAGATGTGTAATCAACTCAAGAGATCACCAGTGTGTGGGAAAATGGCATGACCATGGTGAAACTGGATATAAATAACCCAAACCAACACCATAACGGTCTGGAGGTTAAAGAAAAGGAAAGCTAGACCCAGTTCTGAGTTAACTTGGGAATTCACTGACTCCCGTCCATCACCATAGTATCTGGGCTCCAATTACTCTGTGATGTTCTCAGAGTTCAGGCAACAGCAACTGCAAGCTGGAAGAAATGATCTGTTTGTGAAGGAACAACTCAGTGAAACAAGTCTACCGCTAGGACCGCAGGCTGGGAACTTGCTGCTTTATTCAACTGCACCACAATAGACAGGGGCGAGGGGGGGGGAGATTAGAGGGAAATAATCTCCCACTAACAAAACAGATTGGAAGGAAGGAGATGGAGCATGACTCTATCCCAGAACATCCTGGGTAGCCTCCTTAACTCTGTCATGACCACTTTATTATAATGTACAAATAAGCATTCTACTTTGCTTCCAAATCACTGTATCCTGTACTGAAAATTGTTGTTGGTAGAAAAGCCGAACCACCACCAACAAAACCACCTATGGCAGGTGTGACGTTAAAGGACCCAGATGCATGCCAATGACCGAGAACCCCCCGCACCTCTTGGTTGTTTTCTAAGCCCAGCTGGTGACCAAGAACATTACCATCTGATGAGCCATTTATGGATTATGTTCAAAGGAGTTTGGTGGGGCTGAGTCCAGTGAAAAGGCATCACAAAAACTCACCTCAACTGCCAGCCTCAGCAGAGATGCCATAGAGCGGTAGTGCCCAAACGTTTTCTGTTGTGACCCCCTTACCCAAAATGGAACCTGTCTGCGTGCCCCTCACCCTTGAACTGATGTCAGGAGTGTGTCTGGGAGCAGGGCCAGGAACCAGGGCTCACAGTTGGGGGCCAGGGCCTGCAGTCAGGGCCTAGGGGCTGGAGCCAGGAACTGAGGCCTGGAGCCAAGGCTGGGAATAGAGGCCGGGAATGGGGCTGGAAGCTGGGGCTGGGGCCTAAGTTGGGAGCGGTGCCGTGGGTGGGGCCGGAGCAGAGCTGCAGGCAGGACCGTAGTGAAGTTGGAGGTAAAGCAGGGCTCCTTCCCCGTCTCCCATCCATGCCCTACAGTCTGTGGAGCACTGCCATAGACTGAACGGGCCTTGGAGACTCAACGGTCCTCTATCCTTTAGGTTGGTCCAGCCAATTAAGGACTGGGATGGTACTGTTGTTATTAGCGTTACTACCCAGTGGCCCCAAAAAAGATCTGGATCCCATTGTGCTAGGTGCTGTGCAAATACATAGTTAGTCCCTGCCCTGAAGATCAGTCACAATAGACAAGACAGAAAAGGGAAATGGAGACACAGAGCCGTGAAGTGATGATTTGCCCAATGCCACTCCATCAGTCAGTGGTAGAGCTGGGAATAAAGGTGCCCAATTCATTTCCCCATCTAGTACCCTTGATCCCACTCAATGCTAGGGAAAGGTACATGCTGTTATCTGTGCCGTGGATATGTGCTGGAGTTTAGATGCCTATCTAGCACCTTTCCCCATCAGTACAAGTTTGCAGTGTGTTTTAAGGATGAGGCAAACTTAGGGTGACCAGATGTCCAGATTTTATAGGGACAGTCCCGATATTTGGGGCTATTTCTTACATAGGTGCCAATTACCCCCCACTCTCATGCCGATTTTTCACACCTACTGTCTGGTCACCCTTGGCAAACTCAGTAGAGAAGCCCTGGTCTCATTTCCCACCAACGTCAATAGCCTTTGGATGAAGTCACCTGTGGCGATTGGTGCTGCTTTGGCGCCCCCTACTGGAAGATGCCCTGTCTAGACAGACCCAAAGGTGCTGCCCCTGCAGAGCTCCTTCCTCTGAGACAGCTGTTCTGTTCAACTGCAAGGGGAAATCCATTCCCTTGATGTTAAGTTCTCATGTATTTCCCAAGTGGGGAAATACCCCTCGGGAAGGGCTCAGCCCGCTCTCTTCCCTTCACCCTCTCCCAGGGATACACTCAGATCTTCCCAGTCATTACCTGCATGGAACAGGTGCAGTCTCTTCTTCCTTGGTAGCTTCAGCAAGTTCTGTCTGTCCCGGGGAGTGGGGAAGGGAACCGAAAACCTGTCACTGTTGAACAATGAACCACTGGTTCTGTCAAAAAAAGAAGGGGGAGGGGGGACTCAGCGATGACATGGGTGCCACAGACAAGCTGTGGGAATAGAGTATTGACTGATGCCCTGACACAGCCGCATGGGGCCATTAATCACTCCCATTGTCCACTTTGATTTATTCTTAAAGAGCTCAGCAAGGAGAAACTGTCTGGAGAGGGAATGCATTCAGCTCTGCACGTGTGAGGCTGAGCAAGCCGTGTGGGATGGGAACGGGCAGCAGACTGGGTTGGAAGGAAATATACAAATCAGCCCCCCCACCCCAACAAAGAACACCTCTGAGACGAAATAAGGGAGAGGCCCCGAGCCTGCAGTGCTGCTGAGCAAGATTTCACCAACTTGCTGCCAAACGCTATCTAGGAGAGTGAGGCAGTTTTCAAGGGACAGAGATACTATTTTTAAACCGTCCTGCATCGCTGTAGCGCTGAGGATTTGCCCTGATTTCCACCATGAGGAAAGCGGCCTAGTCCCTAGAGGACAAAGGCAAAGTTCCTCTCTGCACCCGTGTCGTTCGTTACAGGAGGGCTGTATAAAAGGGAGCGATTACTTCATGTATTACAGCAGCATGCAGACACCCCAACAGCAATCGGGGCCCCAGGCTGGACACACACACACAGATAAATAAGTAAGGGGTGGGTGGTAAAGGAGAGCCACAGAGTGGGCAGTGACTTGCTCCAGGGCATGAAACAACTGATCTAGGAAGAGACCCCAGGTCTGCTGAGTCCCAGGCTAGTGCCCTATCCACTGGATCAGAGGTTTTCAAAATGTGGGGGTTCCAGGAGGTCGTTGGGGATGCAAGGACCTGCCGAGGCCAGGAGGAAGCTCTGCATGGGTGGTCTTGGCTGCCAGGACCTCTCCCCCAGTGCTGCAGCAGCCACACATCAGCAGTTTCACTCCTCTGCTGGGGTGGGGACAGGCAGAGGTTGTGTGAGCAAGGCTGCCGCCCAGGAATACTGATCCCTTTTCTGGACAGAGCCCTCTCTGGACCCTGTTAGTTCAGCACAGCCCCAGGGCACAGGCCCCATCCGCTTCCCCCATCCGGACAGAGCCTGCGCAGGGGAAGCAGACAGGACTGCGCTGAAGGACTGGGGTGGGTAAGGGGCTGTGTCCAGCTGTCACTCCTCTCCTGAGCCTGGACCATCAGTGCAGCCCTATTCACTTGCCCTATGGAGGGGGGAAACAAGGGGCAGGGAACTAGGTCCTGGCAGCCGAGACCACCCGGCCACTGCAGGGAGTGGAAGACTTTCTCAACTGCCACATGAAGAGGTCCCCTCCTCATCTCTATAGGTACCAGAGATCCTTTGCCCCAGTCCCCAGGGGTACAGGTATCCCTTGCCCACTGCCCCAGATCCCCATGGTCACAGGCCATACCCTCCCTCCCACTTCCAGCCCCCATGGGTACAGGGCATCTCCTCTCCTCACCTTGGGCACCCCTCCCTCTGTCCCAGTGTGTACAGAGCACCCCTCCCTGAACTCCTGTTTCTTAGAAAAAGGGGTGCACACATGGGACATGAAACTCCAAAGCAGGAACTCCACACAAAAAGTTTGGGAACTTCTGCGTTAGATCATACTGCCTCCCTGTAACCCTGCCGTTGTGTCTCTCTAGAGAGAGCCATCTCCGAAGCTCACCACTGCACGAGGCCAGGGCACGGTCACTGTCACAAGCTGCTATTCACTGGGTTGACCCCAAGAATGCGGGAGATTCACACGGAAGGTTGTCCCTTCATGGCTGTAAGGGATGCAAATCCCCAGTGCAGCCAGGGGTTTCGCAAAACAGCAGGATGCCAGCTCTGACCCAACCGGAAGGGCCCCGCTCAGCTTGTGCTGTGTGGATTCTGATTGCTATTTGCCTTCCTCTGAGCTGGTGTGAGAGAGCTGACAGGGCATAGGGGCAAAGACCTTCCCCCTCTGCTGGGACCAGCCAGCTTCCTCGTGGTTACGCTTCTCTGTACCCAGCACCTCACAAAGGAAATAGCCAAAGCTCCAGCCACGCTCCCTTTCCCCAGCCGCCTTGGATTCATGCCCCAGGCGCCAGGGTCAGGGAATGCCCTGGTAGCCAGAAATTCTACACAGTGGCACACAAGAGCTTTAGCAACATATCACTTCAGGGGGTGTGACAGCTTGTGCTGTGGGCTCACGTATGGTCACATCACCCCAGGCTTATTGCAGGCAGCCATTGGCTACCATGCTCATACTCCAGTCTTAATCAGGACACTAACTCACTGTGCCGGGTTCAGAAGGAAAACACGTTAGCCACAGGAAATATCGAAGTCCCACAGCAGGGCTGCCTATCCTAGGGACTCTGGAGTCTAGCAGTCAATGGATACTTTCTTTAGTCAGTCTCTGGGTACGTCCACACAATTCAAAACCCGCGGTTCGCCTGAGCTAGTTGACTTGGGCTTGGGTGGAGGAGCTGTCTAATTGCAATTGTGAACTTCCTGGATCTGGCTGGGGTCTGGGCTTCAGGACACTGTGAGATGGGAGAGTCCCAGGGCTCAGGCTGCAGCCCAAGCCTGAATGGCTACATGCAATTAAACAGCACGCCCCCGCTGGAGCCCCACGAGTGGAGTCAGCAAGCCCGGGCCAGCTGCAGGTGTCTAATTGCAGTGTAAACATGTGGCCTGAATATCCCCTGGCCTCATGCAGGCTTTTCGTGAGGCAGTCCTTGGATCCGTGCTCCAGCCCTAAAAAAGACCTGCTGGGATGCACTCCCGGTACTTTGAGTGAGAGATAGCAGTAGAAGCCCCAGAAGTACACAGCTCACAAATAGCGCCAGGATGGCCGTTGTGGAGCTCTCTGGCCTGATGTAGCTCTGCTCTGGATAGGCCCAGCCAGACCTTCGTTCAAGGAGCTAGCCCAAGAGGTTCAGCCCTCTTCCCAGTCAGTCACTGCTGAGCTGGGCTTTCCCCTTTGTAACTGCTCCCATAGGCACTGACTCTGTGGGTGCTCCGGGGCGGGAGCACCCATGGAAAAAAAAGAGTGGGTGCTTAGCACCCACTGGTGGGCCCCACCAATCAGCTCCTCTCCTCCCCTCCAGTACCTCCTGCCAACTGTGGATCAGCTATCCCAAGACGGGCAGGAGGTGCTGGGGGGAGGTGGAGGAGTGGGGGCAGTAGGAGGTGGAGCAAGGGCAGGGCCCTTGGGGGAGAGGGCAGAACGGGGCAGGAAGAGGTGGGATGGGGGAACAGCAAGGGCAGGAAGAGATGGGGTGGGTGTGGGGCCTTGGGGGAAGGCGTGGAGTGGGGACGGGGCCTGTGGTGGAGTCAGTGTCAAGCTTCTCCAGGGAAATCAGGAAGTTGGCACCTGTGACTGCACCTCCAGGCCTGACAACTGTCCCAGGTGTAGCAGTTTGAGTCCCCAGGCTCTCATTAACATCTTATTTGTCAGTGTGGGGGTCTATGTATCCCACCCCTGGACCTGAGCCAAAGCCTCGAAAGACTCCCCTTGCCTTTGATGGGCTTTGGGTTCGGCTCATGGTCAGTCCCACCTCCAGGTTCTCTCACGCTGTTGCTTGTTCTTAGAGCTGCTGTGGATAGGTTTCCATCGCTGCAGGGAAATGTTTAAATCACCCTCCACTCCACTGTCCACAACAGCAGCCCCAAACATCACCAACTGGAATTCTTCGAAGAAAATCTTGAAAGGGTTTGTGTCAATATCTGGTTCTCTAAAGTTGGTTATTGAAGAGAAGCTACATTTGGGGTCCGACCGACCAGCCAACATCCCGGCAAAATGCCATCCTGCCTCTTCCAAACTGTCGGCATAAGAAACATCCAGCATCTATGGCAGGGGCCCAGTGGAGGCCTACTTGAATGGGCTGGCTTGGCGCCAGTCCTCTTTTAGACACGGGTGTGCGCACCACAAAGCCACCGAGGGACAGAGCTGCCAGCAGAAAAGCCTCAGCAGAAAAGCCAAGGACGAGGGCTGACCCAGAGCCTGCTGAACTCAGTGGGAGTCTTTCCAACGATGTCAATGGGCTTCAGATCGGAAGCTCACCGTGCATGGAACCTGTTTCCCTTTTCAAACCTGGAGCATTTCGCAGAAGATCAGGGTTGAGGCCCATTGGCAGGTCAGTTGTCATAAACAGATTATGACATCAGTAGATGAAGCTTGCATCCCACTGCCTGTGACACACCCATTCAGCGGCTAGACAGAGGATTCTAATCCCATGCTCTACAGTAGGACCTCAGAGTTACAAACACCAGAGTTAGGAACTGACTGGTCAACCATATATCTCCTTTGGAACTACTGGAAGTATGCAGTCAAACAACAGCAGAGACAAGAAAATAAAAAAAGCACAAATACAATACAGTGCTGTGTTAAGTGTAAACTACTTAAAAAAACATCCGCATCTGCTCTAACCCCTCAGACAGAGACCAGCACCCACAAAATCTCCACCAAGCATCCTCCAAAAACGAACATACCCACACAAGGAAATAAGGAAACAGATCAACAGAGCCAGATGTAGTACCCAGAGCCTCCTACACAAGACAACCCAGAAAGAACCAACGGACTCCACTGGCCATTCACATACAATCCCCAGCTAAAACCCCTCCAACGCTCATCAGGGATCTACGCCCATACCTGGACAATGATCCCGAACTTTCAGCAGGCCTTGGGTGCAGGCCAGTCCTCATCCACAGACAATGCCAACTGAAACGTATTTCACCAGTAACTGCCACCGCACCATAGTACACTCTAGCTTAGGAACCCACCATGCAACCACCTCGATGCCAACTCTGCCACATTATCTACACCAGTGACACCATCACAGGACCTCACCAGATCAGCCACAACTCACCGGTTCATTCACCTGATGTCCACCCATGTAATATACGCCATTCAATATGCCAGAATTGCCCTCTGCTAGGTACATCGGCCAAAATGACAGTCTCTAGGGGAAAAGGATAAATGGACACCAAATCAGATATTAGAATGGCAATATACAAAAATGTAGGAGAGCACTTCACCTCCCTGGCCACTACTATAGAGACCTAAGTGGCCATCCTGCAGCAAAAAAACTTCTGACCAGACTTCAAAGAGAAACTGCTGAGCTTCAGTCATCTGCAAATTTGACCACCATCAGCTTCAGAATTTGAACAAAGACTGTGAATGGCTTGCCAACTACAGAACCAGTTTCTCCTTCCTTTGTTTTTCACACCTCAACTGCTTAGACAGGGCCTCATCCTCCCTGATGAACTAACCTTTGTTAATCTCTAGCTTGCTTCTTTTGCATATATATGCCTGCCCCCTGGAGATTCCACTACATGCATCTGACGAAGTGGGTATTCACCCACGAAAGCTCATGCTCCAAAACATCTGTTAGTCTATAAGGTGCCACAGGATTCTCTGCTGCTTTTACAGATCCAGACTAACACGGCTACCCCTCTGATACTTAAAAAAAGGGAAAGTTTGAAAAAAAAGATCTGACAAGTGAAGAAAACTGTTTCTGTGGTTATTTCATTAAATTAAGAGGCATTTTTCTTCTGCAGGGTAAAGTTTCAGGCTGAGTTGTAAACTTTTGAAAGAACAACCAAAGAACCCAAAATGTTTTGTTCAGCGTTCCGAACAACCTCCATTCCGAGGTGGTTGTAACTCTGCGGTTCTACCCTGGATCAGTGATGCTCGGACTGAGGCGTGAGCCGCCAGTGGCTTGTTAGTGTGTCACCGGCGGCTCTCTGCAACACATGATATTAAAACACAGTGTGATTTCATTATTAACCAATCTAAGTTATTAACCAGTCAGGATACTTTTCCTATGTTATTAACCAATTGTAGTTGATAAAATATTAATACTTGATCAGTCATTTTGCTGTGAGAATAATATATATATATATATATACACTAAATATTTCTCCTGTTGTACTGTTTAAATATGACTCTACAGTACTATAGTAAATGAAACAATGAATTCACACTACTGTGGCTCTTTGGGGTAATGCTCCTGAATCTAATCTGAAGTCCTAATTTGGCTCCTGAATCACTGAAGTCGGAGTATCACTGTGATAGCTATATCACTTGTTGGTATTAGACCAGTGCTAATAGGACATTGGGAAGCAGTTATTTTCCCACTCCTCATGTCTCCATCAGAAGGCAAATTGGCTTTTCAGGGGTTAAAGATTCAGCATTCTACCCTTAGAAATAAACTTGGGCCTCTTTTTGTTGGTTATGGGAAAGATTTTTTTAAAAAAATCTTAGATCTTGGGTTTATTTTCTCTCTCTCTTTCTTTCGTATGTGGCCTGAGAACCTAATTCCTGAGAAGTCAAAGGTATAGACATTCTCATCTTGCCATACCGAGGAAGCAGTCTCCCTAGCAACAGAAACTATGGAGGCACTTGGATCTGATTAACTCCCCATCCCATTCAGGTGCTTTTCACTCCCTGTGGTGCCCTGATTGAGGAATTAGCTGCCCTACATTTTGCTGTCAGCGCCCTGGGGGTCAGAGTTTCTTTTCAGTGAATCCTCAAGCTCACCTCTACTAGAAACCATCCAGCTGGCATGCAATTTCCTCCTTCAAACTCCAGCAAATGAGAAATCTGCTTTGGGGCTGGAGTAAGGGCTCCAGCTGACAGCCCCAGGGATCAAGGTCCTTGACTTATGTACAGAACAGGTGCAGCGTCAGCAGCAGCAATGCAAGCTTCCCATAGGTTACCCCACCGATGGGCCTCAACCTGGACCTTCACCCTACTAAGACCAGCTCTAGCCAGCGAGCAGTTCGGTCTCTGAGCTTGACACTACCCAGAAGGAGGCTGGTTAGCATGGCAGAGGGGTTTGCAGGGACAGAACTCAGACTCTATTGTTCTAATAGCACAGGCTACTAAGCTGAGCTCCAGGAAAATCTCCTCTTGCTGGTGGCAGTATTGGCCATATGACACACAATGCACCAAGAGCACTGCTGCCAGCTCATTAGAGTACAGTAGTGGGGTAAGGTAGTTAGCTGGTATCTCAGGACTTGTGATCAGCCTTTGGTAGTGAGAGAAGTTTTGAGACATGGGAGAAAACAACAGGCATCTTCATAAAACAAATACAGAGCCTTCAGAAATCCATATCCCTCACCCGCACCCCCATTCAATACACAGACTCATTTGTTTCAATCTGCCCTCCATGTCTGGCAAACCCTCCACGCACTTGTCTTTCCTACCACTTAGGCTTCGTCTATATCCCCGTTCTCTCTCCAGACTCCTGTCCCTCATCTGGGACTGTCCTCATCTCTCCCCACTTTTCACACACTCATCAGCGCCGGAGCGAGAGAGCCTTCTCCTCTGCACCTGCAACAACCTCTTGGTATCTTTCAACCCTGTAGACTCCCCAGCTCCACTTCACATGTCAGCTGAAAAAGTCTCTTTTCTTCCGCGCATAGAAAGTGCATTTGAATTTCTCCCTCCCTCTACTTGTTATTTGTCTATATGCTATCAAGCTTCTGTGAGCCAGTCGCTATGAAGGGTGGTGCCCAGAGATGAGTGACTTTTAGCTCAGCACCCGGAGCCACAGAAGAAAGAGGAAGCAACCTGCCCACAGAGTAACTTTGCTTCCTCACTGGACCCTTCTGACAAAATCAAAGCTGTAGGGGAAGATTTTCAAAAGCCTCTAATCATATGGGGTGCCTCCAGCTTTCACCCCTTTCAAGCTGGACACCCCAGAAATGGACGTGCTCTAAACCACTAATCCTCTTTGCAAAGGTTGGCCCGGTTGCTTGGCAGTTGCAAAACCCTTTTATTCCTATAATGTCTGTACCATGGGAAAGCCACCAGCTGCATTTCCATCTTTCATCAATCATTAAATAGTGTTTAATAACTACCAAAAGGAGGTGAATAAGTGAAACTTCTGCTAAGAGCATCATTTCTTCATTAAGATGTGAGGGGAAGAGGGAGTGTTGCCCAGATCCAGGGAGAATCTAATGCCCTTTTTATAGCAAAGGCAATATTAATATCCTATATGAACGTGAACATTCAGGATGGGAATTTCTGCAGACAGCAGCCCAACAGGCGCTGTAATAACCTATGTCTCGTTTCCATAGAGACTTGGGCAGTTTTCTCCAGCAGCGCAATCATGATTGACACAGAACACTTTCTGAGAGGTAGAATCCCGGTGTCATAGAAACGGGCTATGAATGTGCATTTAAAGCTTCTCACCACAGGGTGTTGTTTTTGTTTCCCTAAGTCAATTTTGTGCCAGCGAAAGATGTGCTGGATCGACAGCTCTGGAGACGGAGAGCCCATCTTTATTCCACCAAACAGGTACAGTGCAGGCAAGCCGCCAGTCCTCGCTGGGATGATGGGAGAGGGGGCGAGTGGGTGAGGAGACAGAGATGTCTGAGTGCTTTTGCTGAACAGAATTGCGTGGGGGAATCCAGAGTATGTGCTGACTTTACAGCGCGTGGGTGGTTCTGGAGGGCTCTTCCGTGTAAACAGGCAAAGATGGTCTCCTCATTCCACACTGCAGTGGGTGGTTTGCTTTCATTTTCAGTGTAAATTGGACAGCGTGGGGAGGGGCGATTGGGAAGGGGGCATGGGATTGTTCCATCTCTAGGTTGACAGTTCACACAGCAAATGAGTCAGACCTGAGAATCCAAACTCCCCTGTGAGAGGGGCTGTGTGGGAGTGGGAGTTGCTGCACTGGATCTGCATGGCCTGCTCATGATTCAGATCCAAAGTCCTGAGAGAGCCTTTTCCGGATCCAGATCAGGGTAAGGGGAGCAAGGATGGGGGGAAACAAAATCCATAAGGTGCTTCTTCCTGGTGGTTCTCTCTCCTGGCCTCCACATCAAACCAGCTCTCTCTCCCTCTGCCCATGTCACTGCCCCTCACTCTCCAGCCCTCCCACCCCACTGGTCACCCTTGACTTCCAGCAGGGGCCTTCAGTCTTTTCCCACTGATGGGGCAGGAAGGGAAAGGGGTAGGGGGGATGCCACGTAGTCTTACTGGGCCTTTCAGAGGTAAAGGCCACCTCTTCCCCACCCCCAGAACATTCAGTATTATTCTCCGCTTCCCACAGCAAAGCCTGCTCCAGCCATCACACTGAGCTACAGGCCCCAGATGCCCAACTCTCATGGGGGGCACCGCCCCACAGAGGGCTGGTGAGGGAAAGACCCCTCTGATCCCTCCCCCAGCAGGCCGGGAGGATGGAGAAGAGGAACAAGGGTCATTGCCCCCCCTCCTCCCGCCCGAAGACAGGGATGGTGAGGCGAATAGAGAGGCTTGCCTGTGAAGAAGGTTAAATGTAGGCTAGGTAAGAAGGAAGGTGCCTGGGAAGGGTGGGTCAGGGAGGAGAGGCAGTTGGCCGGAGTGACATGGACCTGGGTGGGGATGAGCAGGTGCTAGGAGCAGGCATACCTGGGTGCACAGAACAATGGAAAAGATGCTGGGGACCATGCCTAGCATCCAGTCCCAAACAGAGCAGCAGATTGTGAGTACCCTGGCTAATGGGGTGCTGCCTGCTGGGGCAGAGTCTGCTCCAGAACCTGTAAAGCACCATGGCTTCTAGCTGCCCTTACCCCCAGTACTGCTCCGGTTTCTTTGCCTCAGCTGGGGCTAGGACATGCCATGGTGGCACTTCACCCCACCGGGACCCTTTCCCTCCATGTCCAGCCAGCTGTGCTGGCCAGTGCAGGGGCACAGCTCTCCATCCCGTGCACAGAGGCGCACTAGCAGGAAGCTGCATCCAGCGCTTTGGAGCGGAGCACAGAGCAGCAGGTTTTTGCCTGGAGCTGGAGCAGAACCAGAGCACAGCTCCAAAGCCCTGGCTGCACCACTTAGGAAATTGCAGTTGTGACCACCTCCCCTCTTTGTGCCCTGGTGCAAGGCAGACCCATTACCTGGCCTTTAGACAACACTCTCCAGCTCTGTCCTGGCACCAGTTCCCTCCTGCTTCCCCTACAGCCATGTAAACCTACCTAAGCTCTTGGTTCTCATTGGGTACATCCACACAGTATTGGAAACCTGGGTTTACAATTGCTGGACCTGGTGTCAGGGCCTGGCTGACGTGTCCATATTACACTACACAGCCCTTCTGACTCGCGTCTGTGGCTTGAGCTGCGTCCGCAAATGACAGGGCTTGGGCCTGAGTCCCAGTGGTACTTGGGCTCTGATCCACCTTGCTAGCAGGGTCATAGTATGCGAGTCCAGAATGCTTGCTGTCCTGACTCAGATTGATTTGTGTGTGGACGGAAGGAGGGTTGTGGGCTCAAACCTGAGTCAGAGCCTGGACTTAGACTGCAGTATAGACATGCCTGTTGTCTCCAGCATCCTCTTGTGGCTTCCTGGTCTTTCCTCACCCCATGTATCTTCCTTTGCCCCCAACAGCCTCTACCTTACATTCACTGAGGGGTTCCCCACTAGGTCACTGGGCTTTGGATCAGGCCACAAGCTTTCTTTCCTTCCTCCTTCTAAAACGACCCAGTAACGAACTGAAATCAAATCCCCACCCTGCTGATTCATCCCGCCAAGGCAGACTTAGTGTATTAAAGCCCTTTAAATTGCGCCTTATATCTAACCTGCAGCTGCGTAGATACAAAAGATCCCACAGCACATTTCAAAAGGGCATAACTGAGCCCCATCCAACCTTTCCCACTGATTGCCATGTACTAGTTGGTTGTGACCCTCCACTCCAGAGGTGGCTGCATTTCAGTGGGGCTCCATGTGTATAGTTTGTGTGCAGGGCCGGTGCAACCACTAGGCAAACAAGGTGGCCACCTAGGGCGCCAAGATTTGAGGGTGCCAATAAAAGATGCCCAAAATGTCTGGGATGCTCACCCGGTACCGGCTAAATGTGTAACCCGCTTCCTGCCGCTGTGTGAGGGGGCGCTGCAGCTTTGATCAGCTCCGGCTGGCCGGCAAATGATGTCATTCCTCCTCGGGCCGCCGGGGGCGCTGCACTGCTCCCTGCTGCTCTGGCTCTGCCCCAGCCTCCCGCCCCGGCTCAGCCTCGCCCCACCCCACCCGCAGCCAGCCCCACACCCCCCTGCCATGCCTCCAGCCAGTCCCTCCTGCACCCCCTGCCCTGCCCAAAGCCAGCCCCACACACCCCCTGCCCTCAACCAGCCCCTGCTGCACCCCCTGCCCTGCCCTCAGCCAGCCCCACATCTCCTTGCCCACAGCAGCCCCACACCGCTGCCTGCTCGCAGCCAAGCCCTGCCTGCAACCCCTGCCCTGCCTCAGCCAGCCCACATCTCCTTTCCGAGCAGCCCCACACCGCCTTGCCTCCCCAGGCCAGTCCCTTCCTGCCCCTTGTCCTTGCCAAGCCAGCCCACACTCCCTGTCTCAGCCCAGCCCCTGCTGCACCCTGCCCTGCTCCAGCCAGCCCACACCCCAACCCAACACCCCTGCACGCAGCCAGCCCCTGCTGCCCCCCTGTCCTACTGCAACCAGCCCCATACCCCCTGCCCACACACAGCCCCAATCTCCCTGCCTGCAGCCGCCCCACACCCCTGCCCTGCCCGCAACCTGCCCATACCCTCCTGCCCCACCAGCCCACACGCCCCTGCCGTAGCCAGCCCCACACCCCTTGCCATGCCTCCACCAGCCCTGCCATACTTCCCTGCCTGCCACAACCAGCCCCACACACCCTGTCCTGCCTGCAGCCTGTCCCACACTCCCTGCCCTGCCCCAGCCAGCCCCACCTCCCCTGTCTCCGACAGCCCCTGCTGCACCCCCTGCCCTGCCCACAGCCAAACCCATACCTGCCATGCCGAAGCCAGCCACACCCTTGCTCCAGCCCCCCTGCTGCCCACCTGCCCCTGCCTGGCAGCCAGCCCCCACACCCCCCTGCCCCTAGCCAGCCCCACACCCTTCATGCCTCCAGCCAGCCCTGCTGCACCCCCTGCCCTGCCCCCAAGCCAGACCCACACCCCCCTGCCTGCCAGTCCAAGCCCCTCGATCCCTGCCCTGCCCCCAGGAGACCACACCCTTGGCCCACACCAGCCCCACACCCCCTGCCCTGTCTTCAGCCAGCCCCACACCCCCTGCCCTGCCTGCAGCCAGCCCCACAGCCCCTGCCCTGTCTCCAGCCAGCCCCACACACCCTGCCCTGCCCGCAGCAAGCCCCACACTCCCCTGCCTCCAGCCAGCCCCACATGCCCTGTCTCCAGCCAGCCCCTGTTGCATCCCCTGCCCAAAGGCAGCCAGCCCCACACCCTGTCATGTTATTCATTTATTTTCATTAAATATGTAGACTAAATATTTAAATTAATAAATTTTCAAGACGAATCTGTGTTAATTCTAATGAACAATGCCACATTATGCGGTATTCATTTTTGAAAGTTTATAATAAGTGATGCTCCGGGGGGAGGGGTGGGGGCGGGAGGCGCAAGGTGGAAGTTTTGCCTAGGGCGCAAAATATCCTTGCACCGGCCCTGTTTGTGTTGGGTATAAAGGTCCCATGTTAGTGGGAATTGACAGGCCAGAAGCGATAGGAGCAGGCACTGAATGGAGCATAGTCAGTCAATGGGCTCCTGTGGGTACCACAGTAACTCTCTGCATAGACCTCATTAGGACATTGCACTCCATAATGTTACATGGAAATATGCTTATAAGTGTGAATATGATGTAACTGGAATATGCTTCATGCAAAAGGTCTCTTGTAAAGTATCATTACAAAGCTTATAATCTACTGAGTATATTCATCCTATTTGTGTGAATGTATCATTCTTGTATCTGAAACTAGGAATATGAAGTGTAACTCTGAGGTCCTATTGTAATTATGCAAAGTGTGGGCCAATAATGGTTGTTTAGCATCTTGATGGCTCCCATTGACTAGAACAATTGGTTGTAAATGACTCTGTTTACTTGTAAGCCTTCCTTTGTACCTGTGAGCCAGCCCCTGGGTAATGAAGTCTTACAGTGACATGTGACCATGTCACATGATACTGCAATCCATTTTAAACCTGGCGCTTTTCCATTTAGAAAGAGGAGTGGGAACCCAGAGAGACAAAAGATTCCCACCTTGTGCCAAATATAGAAAAAGGGTGTGGAAAAGAACAAAGGAGCTTCCAGTCATGAGAAAAAACCCTAATTTCCATCTAAGATGTCTGCTGGAACTGACAAGGACTGTACCAGCGGAAAGGATGGGGCCCAGACTAGGAAGAAGTCTAGTCTGTGAAAGAAACTTAGTGGAACATCTCTGGGGGTGAAATTTTACCCATAATTAGTTTCTTAATGTATTAAGGTTAGACTTGTGTGTTTTTGGTTTACTTTGCTTGGTGACTTATTTTGTTCTGTCTGTTATTACTTGGAACCACTTAAATCCTACTTTTTATACTTGATAAAATCCCTCTTGTTTATTGATAAACCCAGAGTAAGTGATTAATACCTGGGGGAGCAAACAGCTGTGCAGATCTCCCTATCAGTGTTATAGAGGGTGGACAATGTATGAGTTTACCCTGTATAAGCTTTATACAGATGAAAACGGATTTATTTGGGGTTTGGATCCCATTGGGAGCTGGGTGTTTGGGTGCTGGCGATAGGTGACCTGCTGAGTGGTTTTCTGTTAAAGTCTGCAGCTTTAGGAGTGTGGACCAGAATTGGGTCTGTGTTGCAGCAGGCTAGCGAGTCTGTCTCAACAAAGCAGGGCTCTGGGGTCCCAGGCGGGCAGGGCAAATGGGCTGAGAGGTAAATTCAGCACATCAGGTGACCATCCCAAGGGGGTCTCTGTGACCGAACCCGTCATACTCATTGTAACTGTCACATTATCTGAGTGCCTCACAAACATGAGCAGACCTTGTCTTCACAACACCTCTGGGTGGTAGGGAAGTATTAGCCCCCTCATACTGATCATTAACAGAGACACAAGGTAGATTAAATGACTTGCACAAGATCATAAGGGAAATGGGTGGCATAGCATGGCAAGGGAGCAGACCTGGGGCTTGGGAGACAAAGGTTATGTTCCCTACTGTGCCCCACAACTTCCCACTGAGCATGTGACCTTGGGCAAATAATCCACTTGCTCTATGCCTCAGTTTCCCAACTGGAACATGTGGGGAATTTCCCATTTGTAATGTGAGGCTAACGTGTGTTGTGAGCTCAGAGCTGTAAAGGTTTGAGGTGTTCAGATAGGATGGCCTGGCATCATAACTATGAATGGAACCCAACTCTCCTGGGTTCCAGCCCAGTGCCCCATCCCCTCTTACCCTCAGTTCTTACATGCAACACAGTACCCTACAATGTTACACCTTTTCTTCCCCAGAGACACCAACAAGGAGTGTCCCATTCCAGGCAATATCCCCAATTCCTCCGACACCTGTTGCACAGTGCTCCTCTGAAAAGCCAAGACACTCTCTCCCAAGCGATGACTGGTTGTGTGTCGGAAACAACCGTTGTTGGGTTTTTATTGCTTGGATTATTTGCTATTTCTTAACAAGCTCACACAAGGTCTCCCCACGTCCCACGAGATAGTGGCTGTTTGGTGGGTGCAGGCTGCTGCGTCCCAGAGCTGCGCACAGCGCTGGAAGCCAGAATGCAGCTCTCAGGTGGGGGCAACGGAATAGTTATTTTTCAGTTCAAAGTTTGCCAGGGTTAATTCGAGAGTTGTTTTAACTCCCCAGGTCCTACGTGTGATACACTGAAATAGAGTTCGGTAATGGACGAATCTGAGGAAGTGCTAATGAAGGGAAGGAGGTGCAGGAATTGAGAACGTGGGGAGGTAGCAGGGTGGTTGCTGGGTGCTACCAGGTGGATGGGGGAGCTGGTTGTGATTGTGCTAGGCAGTGGATAATGGAGATGCCGTCATGCAGGGTGTGGGTACCAGATAGGAGGGTGTCACTGGTGGGGGATGCTGGGTGCCACCCCAGGATGGCATGGAGCTGACAGAGTACTATGGGCAGCGGGTGCTGCGGGAACCAGGAAGCTGAGTGGAGGGGGATGAAATCACCCCAGGATTCCTGCCTCTGTTGTGGCCATGAGATAGCTCAGAAGGGTGGAGTCCACGGGCAGAGGGAGAGCTAGGAGCAGCTCATGCCATCCTGGAAACTCGCTTTGGTGTTGCCTTTGGCTCCCTTAGTGCCCAGCTATGCCAGGCCTTCCTGCAAAGGTGGAGGGTCCCCGAAGGTCCCATCCCGAGCGCGAGTCTGCTGGCCCAGGCCAGCTGTGGGGTTTTTATGCCCTCATAGATGTACCCACAGTGTACGTGGTTCACTAGGGAGTGTGTATGGGACACCCTAAAGACCGGCGGCCGTAGGTAATACAGCATGCAAAATGGGGAAAGCATTCCAGGCAATGAACTCCCAGGAGGGAACAACAGCACCAATGTTTTAGCTCCAGAACCAGGGACAGTAAATGCCTCTGGGAGGAGGGTGATGCTGACTCAGTCTCCATTTAAGCTCTGGGTGGGTTTTATGAGAGAGGATTTTAACAGGCATTGCTCTGGGTGTGTAGAGAGGAGAGCTTGTTGCCCTCTAGTGGCTGGGCTTGTGGGGAGGTTAAGAGACCTACATCAGTAATAGGCCTGTGTAGTTTTTGGCTCTGGAGGACTGTGGTTCTAGTCCCAGCTCCCCAGCAATGTGTGTGACTCATACTGGAGAGCATTTGTCTGTTGTGGTCTGCAGCCCATGGATGCATTATGCTCAGCTGAAGAAGTCTAGCAGCCTTCCACCTCAAAAGACCATGCGGGGGGCCAGGAGTTAACAAGGAGCTCTGCGGCACCACAGAAGTTGTGAGGCACAGTCAGCATGAGTGAATTGGGTGCCTGTTCGCTGAGAGCTTTGGAAAAGTTGGAAGATATTTGGAATCTCACCACCAGGTCAGGTGGGTGAGAAAATACAAACCTTCCGTCTCCCCATTGTTATTTTGTATCATGCCCTTCCCCTTATCCATCTCGTCTTTAAACTAACCAATTCCAAGCTGGTCAGCAGCCTCTCCTCATAGAGAAGCCCCTCCAGATTTCTACCCACCTCTCTCTGCACCTCCCCTATTTCTGCTATGGGATGGGATGGGGTGACCAGAAATAAGCACAGTATCTCCAGGGAGGGTGAGCCATTGATCTCATGTTATTAGTGGCTGTCAAACCCATCTCGTGCGGTGAATGCCTTGCTTGTCCTGTCATAAAAGCCAACACAAAACCAGCCACCTGGGCTTTCAAACTTTACTACAGAAATAGAGAGTTTGTTGCATGTTTTAACTGAAGGCCCAGTCATGTTGTGAGGCCCTGTCCCAGGGCTGAGTGTTTTGGGTTAGGACCTGAGAGCTCTTCTCCTGCCCTAGTGTCACCCAGCACTCTCCCTCGGAGGGGCAGACGAGGCATCTTATCACATCTGGTGGGCCCTGATTGGCTACTGCTTCCTGTCAGCCCCTCTAGCCACTGGAGGACCAAGCCTTGTTGGTTCTGACAGTCCCAGACCCTGAGTGACTTCTCTAGGCAACGCTCAGTGGTCTAAACTGTCATAAACAGATAGCTAAGGGTTAATGTTTCTTTTACCTGTAAAGGGTTAACAAAGGGAACCAAACACCTGACCAGAGGGCCTATCAGGAAACCGGGTTTTTCAAAGCTCAGGGAGGGAATGTTTGGGTCTGTGTCTTTGTCTGGCTCTCAGCTATGAGAGGGATCTTTCTATCTTCGAGCTTCTAATCTTCAGTTTCAAAGTTGTAAGTTATCTGGCGTTTTTTGTATTCTACATGTCTGTAGTAGTTGGCTGGAATGTTAAATTGTATTCTTTTGTGACAATAAGGCTGTATTGCTCGATATCTTTTTCTGTTTTAGCAATAGCCCTGTAGTAATTGTCATCGTTGATTAGCAGAGATAATATTTTTATGTCTTTTCCTTTCTTTTTTATATAAGTTTGTCTTATTTGAAGGTTAAACTTGGAACTCAAGTTTTTTTTCTCTCTGGCGACTAGGCTAAGGACGAAGGGGAGCGGAAATTCTTCTTTTTGTTAGATCTACGGAGGTAAGCTCTGCAGCACCAGGGAATTGGAGAGGGAAGGGATGATAGAATTTTTCGTTTCCTTGTATTTGGTTGTCTCTTACGTGGAGAGAAGAGAACATGCTCTTGGTCTTGTGATGATAAACGAGGTCTGCATCAGTAACTATCAGTTAGCCCGACAGGAAATGTCTGGGTGGGAGAGTAGAAGGTGGGGAAAATGTTTATTCCCTTTGTGGTAAGACTTCCAGAGCCTCTGAGTCTTGGGGTTCCCAGGGAAGGTTTTGGGGAGACAGAGTGAGCCAAGACACTGAAATTCTTGGCTGGTGCAGCGAGATCAAATCTAAGCTTGTTAATTAAGCTTAAGGGATTTCATGCAGGCCCCAGATTTCTGGACACTAAGCGTCAAATTTGGAAGATGCTTATGATATAAAACGTCACTGCCTCTCTTTTCCAGGTGACACTCTCCCTTCAGGTAGGGCCGATGTCAGGCGTCAGAGGAAAGCCTGGCATACCTGTGTCACAGTGACTTTACAGGTTGAGAGGATAGATAGCTCACATCCATGGAACAATGACTGCCTGTTATGCCTGCTGAATTTGGGCTGGTATCATAATGCACGCAGGGTCAGAGTTAAAAGTCACTATTTTAGCTTTGACATGGTGTTTAAACTGGCTCTCTCGCTCCCACTGAGTGGAATTGGAACTGTTCAACTTATGTGTCGAGGCCTCTACTACTGGCAAGCATGGGAAGGGAGGCTTTTTAGCTCAGGTGGTAGGAAGCCTCTTTTTCAGCAAAAGAGAATCTGGAGGTTCTACCTCCCTCAGAGGCCATGAAATGAACGCACTGCTGTTGGAGGACCACTGTGTTAATTGGACCTCTGTGTGAGGTGGTCAGTAGTAGTGTACATAGTCCTGGAACTGTGATGGCTGTCTTCAGTACCTGATGCGCTCTCCCTCGCTCGGAGTGGGGTTCTGACTGGTGTATTGCGTTGTGGGACTATGTGATCACATACCCTCGCGCGAGTGTCTCATAAGCAGCTAGTCAGCTTTAAGCGCCGCGTGAGTAGTGTATGGCCCTGCAGCCATCATATTGACATGGTAAGTGGAACTTGTTCATAACCCTGTGGTGGGTCATCTTCAGTTTAAGTGTGTACGGTTTTCACTCCTTCCATTATTTCCGTACCTCCCATCACATCACAGCACCAGCACCTTTACTGACGGATCTGACCGCCGCAGTTCACTTTCTGTGCGCCACCCACCCTGCTGGAATTGCCCTGACTTTTCAGCTCATAATGAGTTCACCTATACTCCTATTGTGAACAAGTACTGGTGAGCCCTTCCTCGCGCAATTTCGTTGTGTATTAAAGTATGCACTCCAGCGCTCGTCTATATATGACACACTCGCTCGCCAGGCTTTTGACGGTCCCTATCTATAGCTGTGAAAGTTTTAACAAATCCGAAACGTCTGGAACACAGCGCCCAGTATGGACATATATAAGGAGACATAGAAGCATTACTTTCTAACTTTCCGTCTGCCGATGAGTAGCCGTGAGGCCTTTTGTGTGTTGTTTGTGTTCTTGGTCTGTGTCCTGGTTCTAGCAGGGGCCCGAGACATGTCACGCTCATGATCTCCCTTTTCTGGAACCATCTCGCTCTCCCGCCTCGCTCTCATTGTATAGTAGTATCGAGAGGAACAAAGGTGGTTTTATAGCCTTTTGATTGTTTTCATTTGTTTGGCAAGTGTTATTTGCCTTGGACCGTATTTTGTGAAATTGTGTATTGTGCTTGCCGCGGAGGGGTTCCTCCTTCTTCAGTTTGTCTATGGAGCTGAAGTCCCTTTGTCCGTGCCAACCTCATACATCCTTGATTTACAGAGCGATTCTTATCTTTATATCTTTTCCCTTTCTCTGATAAGTGCTTTTCTTTTTCAAGACATGATATTGAGTTTTACTTGTTCTCCGTTGTTAGTGTAAGCAACTGCCATTATTCTGAAGCTCATCAGGGAACTGGTGGGCGAGGCCATAAGGAAAGGTGGAAAGGGAAAACAATCTCCCTCTGGTGTGTTAGATGTGTCTACCGCAGGCCTTGCAATCTGGATTGCCTCCTGGGTGAGAGGGAAGAGCGGGTAGGGGGTGCGAGGGGAAGTTTCCTCTGTTTTAAAGATCTCAAGGCAGGTCTTAGAAGACGTGAGTCCTTCCAGTGGTACATTCCGCCGCGTGTGCAGTGAGCTCCCGGGAGCAGATCAAACCCGCGTGTGGAACAGGTCACATACAGGCGTAGTTACTTTCTTGATGTCAATAGATCTAGTGTTCCGGTCCTCCCCGGTCGTGCTCTGCGTGTCTTGGGCGGTGCCCAGCGGCGCGGCAGACTGCTTGCCCCCGGACCACAGCCCCATGGTCACCAGGCTACTCCATGTAGCTCCTCGCGCTTTTCAGCTGGCAGCGCTGCACCACAATGATTTCGAGTCCCCTGTCACACCTTCTCGTCCGATCCAAGTCAAACTGGGATTATCGACGAACTTCCATGCTGCGCGGTACGGCTACCCCTATGCTTCATTGGTGAGCTGAGCGATAACGGGTGGCTGTCCAGGGTGCCGCCAATTAAGCCTTCCGGGTGTTCTGGCGCCTCATCGCCCCTGCTGGTCGACGCGGGTCGGAGGGCATGGTCGCCTTCCTCTCCTTCCCCATCCCGCTACAGCTGTTTGTACTCTCTCGGCGACGCAATCTCGTATACTAAGGACGATTAAGGGAGACCAGGCAGCGAAGAGAGTGAGAGATCCCACAAGACAAGACTGATATGTATACAGCATTTGGACAAAATTCCACTGCCTCACTCATCGCTAAGATGTCCCACTGCCAAGTGACTACTCTGTACCCCGCCCGTCTGAATGCTCATTGGAAAGTCCCTCCACTCGTCGCTCCTCTCGTGATAATAGTGAACATGGACCCAGTAAACAGCGGGATCCAAAACGCACAGTCTCCCTACATAAGACCCGTGGAAATAATGCTTGTTTTTGCGCACTCTCTAGACGACCTTGATCCCAAAGTATCATTGTCGGCTATCAGGTCTCGAGAAGATTCAGGTTGCACGTCAATGGCTTTTGGATCAGAGTACCGGGGCCGGACCTCCCTGGCTGCCACTCCTCCCCCCTTCCGATTCGGGGCGAGGCTCCCCAGCGCAGTGGTGGAATGGGTCGGGGGTGGGGAAGAAGGGTAAAGGCCCCGCTAGAAAGGGCCAGGCCTCCATGGGCGGCTCGCGAACCTGCCCCCACTGGCCGGCAGCCCGCTACCCAGCTCGGCTGCCCTCCCCGCTTTCCCCTCCACCAGCTCGTGGGTTCCTAGTCCTCCCCGGCCCCAAGGCATCGCCCGGCTGGCGGGCTGCCCCTCGCCTGCACCCTCCTTGACCACCGCTTCCACCACCACGGTTCTAAGACAACTTCAGGGAAAGGTCTGTTTCTCGGCTCCGGCTGCGGGTCTGAACACCTGTATGGTGTTCTAATATCACGACTATTGAGCAAACCCTCGGTTTTATAAAAGCTGATATGAATGATAAACCTGCGCGCGACCTGTTGCATTGCGCTGGATCCCATCCATCAGCTGTGAATTCGCTGTGCTGGCGCTCCACGTTTGTCCGCAGGAGGCTCACGTAATCGATTTCTGACAGTTGGTGTCGCAGTTGGTGGCGTGTAGTCTCTCCTGGGTTCTATCCGCATAGCTCTGCACGCAGGTCTCGCGCTTCCCGGCCGGCCTCCTTGGGGAATGTGCTCCGGCGTTACCATCTGGATTATGATCTGCGGTGGTGGTTCGTCGCGGATACCAATTCGCTCATAGTCATATCCTCTTAGGGTGGTAAACAGTCAGGGGTCATAGACAATCCTTGCCCGATCCTTGTCCGGAGTGCCCTGGTCGTACGCCACTTGCACTCGCCGTCAACCATCGGAGCCCCGTTTCGAGGTTTTTTTCCGAGGGGCACCGTATGTGTACGTGCGGATCCGCCGGCCGGGACCAGGAGGCAGTACTGCAGGCGCTAAACGGAGCAGCACCGCCATTCCGGTATTTGCTTTGTAGGCATGGAGAGCAGAGATGTTACTGGTCGTTCCCTATGCTTACCGACTCTACTGCTGGAGAAATCTGGCAATGAGATGACGGTTTATCTCTCCCCGCTCTGTACTGGTCACTGCTTCATGAGTGCCCCTGGGGCTGAATCGGCGGAGCGCAACGGGCAAAAGCAAAATTGGGGATTTGACTCGCTGAGGTAGTGCAGGGATCCGTGTCTCGCTTTTTGGGTTCTAAAACTAGGAGGTCCAAGTCCCTGCTAGAACTCCGGGCCTAGGGTGGTAGCGTTAGGTTTTATTAGACAGGACCAGTGCTATGCGAGGTGCACCTCGGCTTGGCGTTCGTCTCGCCCTCGTACTCTCACCGTTGGCCTACTTTCTGCCAATGCCGCCTGGTTCCCGCCCTATTTCTGCCCTGGGGGCCGCCCATCTGCCGTCATCAGGCCCTCTCCCCTTGGGCTGCAAGGACCCCGCCTCGCGTCAGTCCCTTCTCGTTCCGCCGGCAAGTGCAGCTTAATCTGCCGCCCGCCCGGGCGTGCCCGTCGTGCCGAAGCGCGAACACGGCGCTCGTGTGTGACTTCCTTCTCCCTCAACCTTCCTGGTGGGCTACGGTCCTCGTTGCGCCGTTGTCGCTGCCCATTTGTGTCATGAAGTAATAAGTATCAAGAATGCAGGAAGTAAGAAACATTGGATTGTAGCTCACTAAAATGAGGTGGAGGCCAGTGCGGCTTATGACCCGTGTGAGCTAGCAGGACAATTAACGCGCATGTGCGGGGCGAGAGGACAGCATGCTGCGCCTGCTAGTGACGAGTCCACCCACTACGCGCAATACGATCTGTTCTTGTACAGAGGGAAAGGGTGGGGGTTCTGATTGAAGCTCAGCCTCCCCCAGTTGTTTATTTTTTATCTTCCTTCGAAGAAACGGGGGTTACCAGCCATTCGTTTACTATCTACTGGAATACTGGGAGTCATTTCCCATTTTTACCCAGGACCCCCGCCAGCCTCAGACGCTTGAAGGCAGCAGGGTGGCACTCATGGGCTATGCACAATGGATATCAATCTATTGTACATCTACCACTGAGGCCGCCTAGGAGCAGATACTGAACTCTTCATCGTGCTACAGCATCGCGTTCTACAGCAGCTTCAGCTACACTCAGCGGGGGGACACTGAAAGATAGTCAAGAAATGTATTTCTTTCCCTTTTCTTTCACGTGGCGGCATGGGGAGGAGAAACTGGAGCTATTCCGACTGAAACCACTGCGCAGACAGGCGTGTCGTCATTCACCTACAGACATGTTGTGGAGCTGACCGAATGCAAGATACTTGTTCGAGACTGCTTGTTGGACTGTGGGCCGCTAGTTGTGTGAGTGTCCAGTACCCCTCCCTCTCTCCATGAGGCGGTCCACTTTGATTCTTTGACTTTTCCGTCCTCCACTTGGTGTCATGCCCGCACTTGTGCTAGTCCTGGAGATTTTTTCAAATGCTTTGGCATTTTCGTGTCTTCTGTAACGGGCAGCTCTGATACAACAATTTGGTCTACTCCCGGAGTAACCCGCGATCAGCATCAGTATCTCCCGTACGGTCCATCTGGAGCTCCTTTTGTGTGGATTTGGCCTGCCATCCGCCACCTGTGGGCCTGAATCAGGCTTCCACGCTGGGGCAACAGAAATGTAATTCAAAAGTTCGGTGGTCTTTCTGTCTCCCCTGTTTACCTGCCTGCGCATTGAGTTTCAGATTTGCTGTCCAGTAGGTTGGTTCGTCAGGTTAGTGCCACTGTAGGTCGCGGGTCACCAGGCAGCCGAGTGGCCAAAGTAACGTCCGGACCTTCCGTCCAGCGGCTAACATACCCACACTCCGGTTAAACCTGTGTGAGTTCGGCTACTTCCTCTCGTCTCCGGTGTATGGAGTACAGAAATATTCGGATTTAAAGAGTCCTTCTATATGCGAGTTATTAACGGCTTGCTTTCGTGTGGACGTAGTGGCTAGCTTTAGAAATCGATGTTAAGCGCGTGTTTAAAGTCTCGATTTAAAACGCGTAGGTGTAGACCAGCGGCCGTGTTTGGTCAAGGGTTTCAGGTTGGTTGGCTGGCGTTGATTGACGTAATCCGAATTCCCGCTTTTGGTGAACATGCCCTGGGGACTCCTTCCGAATGGCGCTGAGCTTGGACTTTGAATAGACATGTTCTCATTTAAATGGAGGTATAAGCCCGGGCTCCCCAGGCCTGTGGCTTCGCCAGGAGATAAAATAGGCAAACCACAATTATTTGTGGCTTCAGGTGTGTGCGATTTAAATCCAGATAAGACGGACACGAATGGGGAAAACCTGCCATTTTAAAAGCCCTTCATGCTGCGCAGACAACTCCACAGCAAATCCATCTCTTCCATGCTTGCGAGCTGAGCTAAGCGTGTCTGCTCTCTCCATATCTCTGGTACATCATCTACCAAGCTATCGCCTGTGCGTTATCTGGGTTCATTTTGTATTCTACATGTCGTAGTACGTTGCTGAATGTTAAATTGTATTCTTTTTGAACAAGTAACGGCTGTTATATGCTCGAATATCCTTATTTCTGTTCTTGTAGCAATAGCCCTGTAGTAATTGTACGTTGATAGCAGAGATAATATGTTTTTTATGTCTTTCTCCTTTCTTTTTTATATAAGTGCTTATTTGGGTTTATAACTTGAACTCAAGTTTTTTTTGCATCTGCGTGGGTTAGTCAGCGTCAAGGAACTGATAGATGGGAAAACTCTCTTTTCGAGGCTGAGGAGACACCAGATTAGAGTTCGGTCAGGGCTCGCGCGAGGTGTGAGATGGGAAGGTGGCACTGACCTGTCAAAATGCGGACATGTAATTCTACGTCAATTCTAGAGTCTCAGCAAGCTGGGAGCCTTCCTATTTTAAGGGATTTGGGTTTGGTATGGGTTTGTTAAAATAGGTTGTCTTTTCCACAAGCATTTGGAAAAAAAACATAGATGTTTTATTAACACGTTTCAGGGAGATAAATGAGCTGTTAGACAGGTTTAGTAAATCTCACGTCAGTCAGGTCGAGTTGCTGCTAGGATAGCGAAACATTCTTATATTAACATGTCATCAGTTATGTTGATTTTACTTGTGCATTGCTGCAAGGATGTTGGAAAAAACTGATAATTTTCAGTTTACCAGCGCATAGATGTACTTTCAGTAATAAAGCCTAACAAGAAGGTAGAGAACACCAGGAAACTCTGTCGGTAAACATAGACTTCTGATGAATGTTATCCTGAAGGAGGATAAATTCAGGGAACCAGAGGAGCCAGTGTCCCCTCCCTAATGAGAGCATGGACAAGAAGTCAATAGTGCTAGTACATACTGTATTCACCACATGGGTCCGAAGGAGCATTCCAAGATGGATGGCCACTCCTCACCAAATGCTTCACTTCCAACTGCACACAGTAGGATTCTGAAGATTACTGGAAGTAGGAAGTGACTAGAGGTGAGTTCCCCTCCAATCTGCTTTCACTGCCCTAGCTTCTATCCACTTTGCTCCCTTATGCCATGAGGATGTGCAATGAGCCACTTATCGTGCACAAATATTTCTTTGTTTTATAATCTGTCTCCTGCAGACTTATCATCGTATTGCATGGCTAGTGCCTCTGTAGCCTTTGCTTTGGAAATTAATAAAAATGAATATATTAAACAGATAAAAAGGTGGCTGTTTGGCAAATAGGGCTCTTTCCCTGCAGAAAATTTCATTTTCATAAAAACTAAAAATCAAAATATTTGTAAAATACTCTTGCAAGTGGCCTCATGGGAGTTTTAGTTCAAGTGCCTCATATGCCACTTCTCCCAGAGACCGGCTCCCTGGTCAACTAATTTCCCATGATCACATGATTCTCCCAGGGGAGGAGACGTGGTATACCATGAGAGTCTGTGCCCCAGTGCATCATGGCAGATGAAACCAGTTGGGGAGCCCAGTCAGCAGAGTATGAGGAGGATCAAGGGCTACACACCACAGCTCCTATGAGGGATCGTGACAGCATGTTGATCAAGATATTTTGGTTTCGCTGAAAAATTAAGTTTCATTAGGTGTTTGGTTTTTCAATTCAAATCTCAGTTTTCTGCCATAAAACAGTTTCATCAGAAAAAATTTTCAGGCTAGCTCAAGGTGTTGGCACTAGCCTAGACTCAGGAGATGAGAATAGATATTCAAATTCCCCCTTACACAGAGTCCTGAGTACCCTGGGGAGTGTCTTTACTTTCTTGTGCCTCAGTTCCCATCTGACTAATGGGAAACTAGTGCCCTATAGGGCATCCGTTACAATAATAATGGATCTTCATCCAAGGAAGAGCTGATGATATCAAGCTACAGTGGTAGGCTGCATGGACTTAACTTTTTCCTAAATAATTCTTTAAAGCCCAAAAAAGCTTCTAAATCATAATAAATCAAAGTTCACACATACACCACTGTGCTTGACAAATCTATTCGTGCTTTATCATTCACTATAAAATAGCTATCTTATACTACGAAGTAAATTCATATTTGCTGTTGGTTTTAAATTGCCCTTTTATATGTCACCCAATAAGGCCTGATCAAACCTACGAAAGTCAAAGGGAAGATTTCCATTAGTCAGTGAGCCTGGATCAGACCCATAACAGCTATATTTTCAGTTTCCTACAGGAATTAACTATGGCTCTTTGATTCATAAGTGAAAGATAGATGCTATCTGTACTCCACTTCTCTCTTGCATTGGAATCAAAAATAAGTAAGCGATGACGAGTCTGTTCAAATCAAGCACAGCTGGAAGTTTCAGTACATAAAGCCTCTGGGTAATCCCGCAATGAATCCATTAGACACTGCAGCTTGAGTGAGAACTCTATTATATGCTTGGGCTGAAGCTGAAGTGAGTAAATATTACAGTGGAATCCATTCATTTAAAAAAAAATGATCTTTGCAGCTTAAAAAAAAAAGCAAAAATCAGAACTAAAAATATAGTAGGAAACTAACAAAATGGTTTTTAAAGAAAAATATCAGGCATTAACGTCTGAAAAACTTTCAAGCCACAAAGTGAGCGAGACTTAAACATGAATAATCTACAATTCATAGATTGATTCAGTGTATGATTTCTTAACCAACATATGCAGATTTCATTGGGATACTCACATGCTTAAGTGCTTTGCTGACAGGGCCTTGGTCAGAATCCGACAAACTTCATTCAAGCTGTTCCAACAGCCTTCAGAAAAATGAACTTTTACCAAGTCTGAAACAAACTTCTGACCCCAAACCCTACCTATTTTCACTCATGGTCTATAAATAGCACTTCCATGTAAGCATATTTGGGGAGCTTTAATAGGTGTACTCAAAGCACAAAAAGCAGCTATACTTCAGTAAGTGCCTCTTTGTATAACTTAATATGAAACTCCACCTCAAACATTTTTTTCTTCTGTAGTCACTCTTTGATTCTGCTCTCCAACAGACTCCTGTTACTGTTTGAAGCATCACCTAACTAAAAGTCATTCGGCTCGGTTCCTTTTCGGATACAGTCAAGCAACTCTATTGCTTAACGGGTACAGAACCGACAGTTCTTGGTTCCCCTTCTGTTATCAGCCATTAATGTCATTACCAGAAGCTAAAAACTACGTCAAGACTTCCTTATATCACTTTCAAGTGATCAGTGATTGCAATGAGATTGATGCTGCTGGATCACAAGTGGGACAGGAGGTGCCCATGAAGCAATAAACTCAGCAAGATATGTTCACACGATGAAAAAATTGAGAACTCTGTATTTAGACCAGTGGTTTTCACCTTTTTTCATGTGTGGACCCTAACAAATTTCAAATTCGAAGTGCTGGACCCCTTGGAATCTTAGGCATAGTTGCAGACTCCCGAGATCTGCGGACCACCAGTTTAAAAATGACTGATTTAGACTAAGGCCTTGGGGGCAGAGACTGGTGTATTTACAGCAGGAACTAATTTTGAACAATAGAATTATTTTTGTTGTTGAATATCGGCTCTGGTTCCATGCCCCAAAAACTCTTTGGCAAATTTGGGCCCAATTCAATGAATAAATTTCCATACAGAAAAAAACAGGAACAAAATTTCAAGAAGCGAAAAAAAATTTGTTTCACACCATTTCAGAATGTTTGTTGACTTTTTCATTTCTACAAGATAGTGTGTTGTTGAAATTTCACAATGTTGAGTTGACTTCAAAACTTAGCCAGATTAAAAAGAAAAACAAAAGTGGTAAAAAGCCAACCGCTGATGAATCAAAACCAAAAACAAATTATTTGAGTAAAATCAAATATTTTAATTGACACTAAAATTAAAAAAAACCAATTTTTCATTTAATCAATCCAAAATGTTTCAGTTGATTCAAAACAAAGTATGTGTTCAGCATAAAATTTCAATTTGATTCAATTTGACAGATTCTTTTCAGAGTTGTTAGTTCGGTGCTCAATACTGAACATTCCATTATTTGCTCAGGTCTACTATTCTGGGTTTGCACAAAGCCTACAACAACAGGTAGCCCCAATTTCTGGGCTTAGTTCCAGCACAACCATAATAAACATCGTCAAGATAATAGTATAGAAGAATAAGGCCAACAACTGTGACCAGAGGGCGACAGATTGGGACATGCTCCAGAAGGGTGAAGCTCTTACCACCCTTCTGGAAAGCGACCAGTGGGGGGCACTAGTTCCAAGCAATCCTGTGCAGGGGCTGGCCACACTGTAGCAAACGAGAGGTCTGGTTCAAGTTTCTGCTGGTTTCCACTAGGGATTTGAATATATTCTCGCTCCATGTATAATTACTTGGCATCAGTTTGGTACGGCTGTCACCCTCCAGTCGATGTATCTAGCTTACTCCCAAACCAAGAAAACGCAAATAGAACTTCTCATGAAAGAGAAGGGGGTAGTAGTATCTGGGGATTTTAAATATTGGTGACTGTGTGAGAGACAGATCGCAAAGACTTAGAAATATAGACCCACTTTCAAGACTATTATATTGAGATGGGCCAGATGCTACAGGCCAGGGATTAGTCACATGCTTTTGTGTATCTATAAATTGTATATGTATCATTGTGAGCTAAGGATGGGTATTCTAGGTCTATGGGGGTGGGTCACAGAGCTTCCGCAAGAATAAAATCGTAGGGAGTAATTATGCAGATCCTGGGGCAGTAAAGAACCCCGAGTGAATGAATTGCATTCAATTCAGACAGGTTCAAGCTGGCCAAGACAGGAGAGAGGCCGTAAGTATAAGGATCAGCCTGAACTGCTGACTGAACCCACTTTTTGATCCAACAATGACATGAGATTGTAACAAGAGGGCAAAACACTGCTGGAAGCGTTGAAGACTTGATCTGCAGGCCTCCATGTGGAAAAATGGGAGACACTGGTAAGCCCTGCATGCATGTAGACTGTTATCTCTTAAATAGGTTGCTTTCTGTAATGCTTTTGCCCATAAAAATAAATGTGTTGTGCTTTATGAAAGCTACTGGTCACTGGTAACCCTGTATTTTCCCTGAGAACAGGGACAGACTTCTTGGATCAGTACATGTGCTTGCATGGGGACTGACAGCTTAAATCCTTATTGCAGGCCTGAGACACATGTCTTGCCACAGAGAGGTGATGCGGAGTTCTGCAGACTCTACAGGGTCTCCCTAGCAGATCTTGAGATAGCGGGTGCAGTTAACCCAACGAACATGACAGTGTGTTCCAGGAGTAACAGCGGTGGACTGAGTCAGGACATTTCAGTTCTTCAAGGATGATATGGGAAGTCATGCCCCACTGTGCCTTCTGTTTCCCCACTGTTAAAATGAGATAATAATCTAGATCTTCCTTGTAAAGAACTTTAAGATCTAAGGATGAACCGTGCATACTCTTCTGCCACTCAGTTAAGGATAAGAGAAATACACTGTGCATAACAGGTAGACTGAATGGCAGAAAACAACAACATGAGATTTCGCTGGAAAATGCAAAATCATCGAACTAGGCGAACAACAAACACGAAACGGTAACTCAGGAGGGAAGGAACTAGAGAGTATTAATGCAGCAAAGAAATCTAGGTATATTCATTTATTATTTATTGACTCTCAATGTATAATTCTATGCAATCATTTCCAGGGCAGTTCTGTAGTGACTTAAAAGCAAGAAGTGTCTCCATTTCAGAAGAAAACCAGTGATCCTGGCTCAAAAGAGCAACCTGTACAGAAAGTCAAACTTTTCAACTTCTCTATCACCAAGATCACAGTTGTGTTATTTTGTCATGTTTACCTCAGCTTTCTGTGTGTTGGTTTTAAAAAATTTCTCATGATGGTTTAGCCCTGCTATTTTCCCCACTGATGATGTTATGTTCTACAAGTGCTAACAGTAAGTACTTATTCTCAGAGTAATCGGCATGCAAGGTTTTGTTTTTAATTAATGTTCACACTCGATTCATTTAACAATCTTGCACCTCTAGTTATTAGGCAGCACGTGGCAATCTATAAGTCCCAAATTCCCTACTGGATGAAGGAAAGAAGTAATCAATGAAATAAGCATTTTTAAATGTTTCTTTGTGAGACAGCGATCATAATTCTGACTTAACATCCAATCAGCAATGTCTAATTCTCTTCAATCTACATCCTGAAATCTAGAAGATTAAAGGCACTTCCCCCTTTACATGAGTTAGCTCTGCATCAGTTTCTTTCGATGCATTTCATTTCAGAAAAGCCATTACAGAGCGGAGTTGTTTTGGTGATGTTTGATATTGTTTTTCCTTTAAATTTCCTGCACATTTCTTACCTACAATTTCCAGCAGTAAATTTATTTCAGGAAATCCCTATATACTGGTAACTAGCGGAATCCTCATTAATTTCTTGTTCCATATACTGATCCAGAGTGAATCACAACTCTCTGTAAACAACTCTACTTGGGAAATCACTGCCTGCTAGCTAGCTCTGGCCTCCGCAGATGGTTTATCTATATATTTTGATATGTTTATAATAGGCATGTATAAATATCTGCCAACTGTTGACACGTTAAGTGCTATGTAATACTATCCGATTAATTTCTGTCATGTAACATGGGTTAGCAGTCCTACATCCCTTAATGTTTGGCCAGCAGATAGTTTCCTTAGTTCAATGCAGCTTTGGGTCTAAGTAAAAATAAGTGATTTAAAAGTTGGCAATTTTATAGTCTTAGTGCCTAGTAAATAAGTTTAACAATTACTAGAGCTGGTCAAAAATTGGAATTTCCATCCTTGGGAAATCTGAATATTCAATTTGTTTTTCATCTAAATCAGGATGAAGTGTTAAATATTTTAAAAAAAATGGGGTAGAATGGAAAGTTCTAAAAATTTTGATTGGAAATGTCAAAATATTTTATTTTTGAAGAGTTTTTGAGAGAAGAAACATTATGGCACTTATTGGATCAAAACGTTTCTTTTACACTGAGCTGTGTTGTTCTGAGCTGTCACAGTGTTCATGGGAGTTGTAGTTCAGGTGTCTCAGATTCCCATTCTCTTTATGGAACTGGATCCCTGGAGGGAACTACGTTCCCATGATGCACTGTGGTGGAAATGTACTCAGCCCAGGGACACAGCTCATACAGGAGAAATGGGGTATGAGGCACTTGAACTATATTCCAAGAGGCACATGGCAGCTCAGTTGGACACAGAAGTAATGTCAAATTGCCCAAACTAAAATGTTTTTGATTTCATTTCACAAACTGAAAATTTTCAATGTGGGTCAATCCAACCCAAAACATTTAATTTGATTTTCTAGTGGAAATAAGGGGTTTGGGGGAATGGCAGAACTGAACATTCCCCATGAAAATTTGATTTTGTGGTTGAAACTGCATTTTTATTGAAAAAAGCCCTTAGATGGAAAATCCACATTCTAATAATTACAAATAATCTTTCAGAACATGTTACTATCATATAAATGCACCGATAAAGGATATGTGCATATAGTAATTTTTATAATGATAATAAATGTCATAGTTTCAGGGTAACTTCTCTGTATTCCATCATCATCCTTGAGGGCACCCACCAAACAGGTTTCTGGGCGCACAAGCTGTCACCTTTTCTGGGCAGTGAGTTTACTCACTCTGCAGGTTTTTAAGGCTGCACAGCAACCTGGTCTTCTACTGGCCAATATCCAGCCTATGCCAGGTACTAATGCTTTGTGCTTTGGTTTCTCTCCCAAGGACTATGAACAGTACATTGCCGCATTACAAGTTACAACACTTTGCTCTTATCTAAGACAGTATATATATTCTTCAGGTGAAAGCAATACAGAGAAACATAAAAAACCAATAAACTTTCCCATATGCATGCTAACAGCTTACAGAGGTCACCATTCAGTTTTATGGGGCTCAGTTAGCAACCTTCCTAAAAGGTGGACACAGGTCTTTGTCATTTCCTGGAATCAGAAAGAGTCCCGAATCAGTTTAAACTCAGGCTAGTGAATCCAAAAATCTTTGTCTGTTGGTCTCTGGAGAATCAGTTGCACTCGGTTATATGTTAGCTTTCCCAAGTATCTCCTAACAGGTATTACAATCTGGGGTGTTTGTCCTAATCACCACACACTGTTTTTCAGTTCCTGAAGAAGCTGGGGCACCCCTCCTCATGAAGTAGACATTACACGATACATACCATTCAAGTTAATACAATGGACCCAACGATACTTAAATTCATTTCAGTAAGGTCTCGCAAGTATATGGAGGATGAAGCCATACCTGTCACCAGTAATATAGTGCCAGTTATAGGTGCCAGCTTGACAGTCCTTAGATGTTTATCTGCATAACCAGGGCAGAACCGCAACACTGCGCAAACTTCCCATTTACCCACTATTGCAGGTCAAATATGCTTTAACCCTGATCGGAGGGAACATATAGAGTAGCTTTATAATTTTTATGACCTTGCATTGTCTTGTGTTTCAGTGTTCTGCAGAAAAGAAAATGATGTGAAAGTCAGCTGTCAAAAGTGTTTGGAATGTAGGAACTGTTTACATCATTTTATGTCATTCCCATAGAAATTGGCAATCTGCACGTCTACTTTTAGCAATTCTCTGAGTAGCATCCTGGGACATCTTGGGTCTGTCTCTGCTTATGTTGAAAAGTAAACGGTTTTTCCCTGATTGCTCAACAGGAGCAGGACTGGTACGTTTTTTTTTTTCTTTTTTTTGAACAGAGGAGAAATCTTAAGCGCACTGAATCAATGGCAAACTCCCATTATCTTACTGGGGTCAGGATTTTCACCCAGAATGTGACGCAGGCCTGAACCTGCTTCACTCAAATCAACTGGACCTCCCTGTCTCTCATTGGTTGCAAATGATAGTAGCGATCTGGCCCTCAACTGGTGAATGAATAATGCAGAATAATCAGTGATCGATGATTTTAAAAGGGGGGGGGGGTGGTGCACATTTTCCCCTTTGTTTTCATCCAGCTCATCAGGAATAACTTTGCCTAGTTCTTGCATCTGAAATAGAGCTTAAAAAAAACCAAAACAAAACACATCATTGATGAACTGCCACAAAAAAATTTGATTCCCAAAGGCCACAGTGCAAATTTATACTGGGTTCTGATCGCTCCGTGGATCCACTGCACACAGGACCCAGTATTATTGATATGCTCAGTCAATTAAAGTCGGTGTGAGGCAAATTTTGGCAAACAGAATAATCTGTGCTGAGAAAAATAGAAGCAGGGAGGGCAAATATCAACAAAGAGTAAAAAAGGGAAGTGGTAAATCTGTGTTGCTCAGCACATAAATTGATATGTTAATATCGAATTTAGCGCTACTTCTCTCGTCGGGGAGGAGTACAGAAATCGATTTAAAGAGCCCTTTATATCGATATAAAGGGCATTGTAGTGTGGACGAGTACAGCTTTAAATCGATTTAACGCTCTTTAAATCGATTTAAACGCGTAGTGTAGACCAGGCCTTAGTTTGGTCAAGGGTTTCAGGTTGGTTCTGCGTTGATTGGACTTAATCCATTCCCAGCTTGTGAACATGCCTGGGGACTCCCTAATGGCTGAGCTTGGAACTGTAATAAGACATTTCTTCATTAAATGGAGGTTTAAGCCCCGGGGCTCCCCAGGGACCTGTGGGCTTCCCCAGCAGAAAATAGGCAAACCATAATTATTTGGCTGCGGTTGGATTAAAATCCAGATAAGACGGACACGAAATTGAAAACCTTGCCATTTTAAAAAGCCCTTCATGCTCCAGACAACCTCCACAGCAAAATCCATCTCTTCCCATCTTCACTGAGCTAGCGTCTGCCTTCTCTCCATCCCGGTACATGATCCAGTCACCCGTGATGAAAGAGCCTTCTCCTCGGTCGCTTCTGCCAGCTAGCCCAGCCTTTCTTATATCTTCATCTCATTGACAGCCCAGGTATTTTTCAGTTCAGATCAGAAAACATTGTTCCTCCCCGTACCTTATATTTTATCTCCAGGAGCTATTATTTATTGAACTTTGTGGGAAATAGATTTTTAAAAATATTTTATTTTACTCTCCACTACCGTAGCTTTGTCCCTCTCTACTAGATGAGTCAGTTACTGTCTCTTGCTTAACAGGGCTGCTCCTTTAGCTCAGACTGGGAACACTCATGAACTCTTGTGAACCCTCATGCTTTTAATTACAGCGGTCCAGGGTTCATTCCTAGCAGATGATCCACTCAAGAGCATCATTATGCTGGGGTGCTATATTACACCATGTCCCAGAGCAATCTTATGGTTGGATTTGCTGAATGAGCTCCTATTGCTAATAGTCCCACTGTTATCAAAACATGACATCTATATCTGCCCGGTGGTGCTGAGGATCAGACATAGAAGGGGATGCCCAGGTTTCACTGTACTAGACTGGCTCAGGAATGATCATAAATCGGTATCATCTGATGACTGTGAAATGGGTGAGTGATTCAGTTCGGTTCAGCTTCCTCCCAAACCAATGCAGTTATCACTAATGTGAGCTTCCTATATGGCAGCCGAGGCAGACAGACAAGGACTGAGTAGGTGCAATACCGGCAGACCCCGGTTGGCAGCGGACAGAATTGAACCGGGGACGTCTGGAGCTTAGGGCATGAGCCTCTACAGCATGAGCTAAAAGCCAATGGACTGGTCGCTAAGGCTGTAGAGCAGTCTTTCTCTCTCTCAGTGGTCTCGATGCCACTAGATGAGACAGAGCACCACACCCAGAATGTGTGTGGGTTAGATAAAGCTTGTCTACACTGGCACTTTACAGCTCTTCTATGTTCTCACTCAGGGGTGTGAAAAAACACCCCCTTGAGCACAGCAAGTTTCAGTGCTGTGACATGCTAGTGTAGACAGTGCACCAGAGCTGGAGATGGGTTTTTTTTAAAACCCTGGGAGAGCTCTCTTCCCGCACTCTGCTGCAACTACACAAGCCACGTTAAAGCTCTGCTGGGGCAGCGCTTTAATGTTGCCACTGTAGACTAGCCCATAGGCACGGAGGCTGAACAAACCCTCACCTCTAGGTCAGGTTTGCAGTGCAAGAGCAGGGCAGAATCTTGTGCTGTGCTATGGCGAAAGAGTCATCTCCATCTCAGTCAGTCCAGCGCATTTCAACAGCGCTAAGTTCACTTCATCTACTGGGCTAGATTCTCTGCCATGGCATGGTCCCTTTACGCTACCCTGGAGGGCTAAAGCTAGGGACCCAGTCAATGGAAAATATCCATGGTGCAGAGAGATTTCTCACCTGGAAAGGGCCACGACGATGGCTCTCCACTTCTCCTCGCTGCTCTTGACATTGGCCACTTGGGAAAGGTGGGTGTGGCTTGCGTGCTCTGGATATTCTGAGCTGCTGATCTCCCCCTGGGCAGTTGAGCACAGTTAGAGCAGCATGGAGGCTGCTGTAACTTGCCTCTGATTGGACCCAGAACTGGGGAAGCACAAAGGTGAGGTGACTGTAACCAGACATATGCCTCCTCACCCTAGATGGCATTGCAGCACTCTGCCTCGGTTTCCCTTTCTCCCAGCGCCTCTTCAATTAACTCCACCAATCCAGAGTCCTTAGAAACATCCCCCTTTGGCGTCTAATTTAGTTAGTTGTATAAAATTCACAACACTCGGTCCTGGGGCTTCTCCCCAGAGAGGATCCAAGACCACTTTTCCCCTAAGCCAATTCAGGCCTTCCCACTGAGGCTTTCCTTGCTTTCGGTAGGCTACTTCTAGCCCTGCCTGCCTGGAGTCATTTGGGTCTGAAGTCCAAGACTTTTCTGCAAACTTCCTCTCCCTGCAGCCTGCAGGAGCTTTCAACTCTCTGCACATTCACTCTCCTGCACCCCTCTTCCGCCAGCTCTTTATGGAGAGGCTGTTAATGAGGCACAGATTGACAGGACCTGTTCCATCTTAAAGGGCTAGGCCACCCTCTAACAGTGACTTAAAGCCATCTTTGTCCTGCATCTCAGACCCATGCAGAGCACAATGTGATCATAACAAAGACCTGGCCCCCCTCCCTTTAGTTAAATAAATTGCCTACTGCATCCAGGATGGATCCAGGATCCGTAGGGTTAAAGGGAAATATGTACTTTAAAAGAGCATTTTGGTCCTGCGGACATGATGGCAGGATTTTAGGGGGTTAAATAATTTCTTACGGATGAGCAAATGCAACTTTTCTCAGGCTGGCATGTACCTAGCTTTGCAGGGAACGAGGCAGGTAAAGAATAGAGAGCAAGAAGTGGAATAGTGTAAGTGGATGTTTCAGCATTTTATTAAATAAATCTACAAAAGGCTCTTTTCTAAGAATAGACTTTACTACAATGGCAAACAGAATGGGGTGTTGTTCTATTGACAGATTCTAGCGACTGACACCGTTTGGGTGAGTCAGTAACTCCAAGGTGACACATGAGGGATAAACGAGCAGATACAGTCAGAATTAGGTCAAGTTATTTCACCGTGCAAAGACCTTTGGCTTCCAACTTAATACAGTGAATAAAGAGGCCCGTAATGGCTCCACAGAGTCACCTTTTATACAATACCGTCTGAATTAATAAGATCTATAGTAAAAATAAACCTATGTAGCAGCTTTGTCAGAGTTAAAATGTAAAATTGCCTAAGAAAATTATACAGGAGTAGAGTTCTGTTTAGGTTCCACAGACACAACGCACACTAACTCACACATGCCAGTCTGCCCCGGGACAGAAGTACTATCAGTTCTTTCAAGAAGAGCTGATTATATAAATCGGGGTGCTACAAGTAAAGCTCCAATCTGCTAGGAGCAACCAGTGGAATAAAACCAGTACCAGAGATCCAGTTCTGCATACTTCTAAAGGTCAGGTGACAAAAATCCCAGGGCCAAAAGGTGCCATGGCTCGGTTCGCTTCATTTATTTAGCAAAGTGAGAATAAATGTTCAGGAAAAGAAAATGCCAAAAGACAATGCCAGTGGATATTGGGGGTCCCTGAAAAAGCCTTCGTACTGAGCACTGCAAAACAAAGGATTTTTACCCCGGTGGTCTACCTAGCTGCCAGCTTCCTGTGGCATCCACACAATCTGGTCCCTGGGGATTTTTGCTGACTGATCGTTGGAGTATGCATCAGATATCATTTGTTCAGTCAAAATGTAACAAAATGCTGTAGAATTTGGTTATTGGGATTGATTTGGTTGCTCAGCACATGCGCACACACACACACACATGGGACAGGTGGATTTGGAAGAAATAAGAACCAACCTGACCCTTCACCCAACACATGAAGCAAAACTTTCTTGAAGTTCAAAAAAGTTGGGTCAATTTTCACTCACATGATTGTTTTTCACACACCATTCCACTTCCTGGTTCTGGCTGGAAAGAAAAGCACCAAAGTAGCACAAGAAGCCCAGTTCTTGCAGTAATTCTGGCCCATCCAGAAGCAGGAAATGCCTATTATCTCACAAGAGGGTCTGTTCTTGTGAGCTGACTGGCCCAGTTGTGCAGACTCACATTGTTCAGACAAGCATCTGGCTTCCAGGATGCTTTTCTGAACCCCCAAAGCTATTGCAGTTTGACCACGGCTACCTGCATGAAATGAAACTACCCGCAGTCAGGTCAAATGAGTTAAAATGTTAACAACCAGGAGAGTTCTCAGCCCGCTTGGATCTGTCACTTTCAGCAAATTGAATCAGAGCAGGATTTTAGTTTGCATCCAAGGATCAATTCTTTCCTCCAGCCCCCATCAGCCTCCAAATCCCCAGGTGCAGTTACGCCTAAATCAGCAGGGAGTATTGCTCAGTTACAGCACAACTCCAGCGCCTCTGCTGTCCCCAAAGTCCAAGGACCACCTTGTTCCTTCATGCCCTCTTTTGTCTTTCCTTCCATACAGAGCTTGCTCTATTCAGCTTGGCCCAGCTTTGGCCAGTGCAATCCCTGGAGTTTTTTCTGCTCAGCGGATGTAGTTCCCTCTTCGTCTCTTTATCGCTGTGTCTTTAAAATTGCTCTTTCATCCCACCACCTCTTTCTCTGGCAGAAGGCTCTTCTGGGAGCACTGAGCTCCCCATTCTTCCCAGTGGAAGCAGCGGCTCTCAGCCACACGGAAAGAGTCTCAGCAACAGTAGCAGCAATCCCTAAAAGCAACAACAAGCAGGATTAAGTGGAGGGCGCGGGATGGAGCAGGGACTAGACCGCCAGGGCTAGACCACCAGGGTGGAGCCTGGAATCTAGGACCCTGCAGGCTGGGAGGGTCCCAGAGCTCGGACTCCAACCCCAGTCTGGATGTCTACACAGCCCCACAGTCCCGGTTGACTGACTCGGGCCAGCCGTGGGTTTTTCTTTTCTGTGTAGACATCCCCTTGGTGGCCTGGGTCAGACCCTGATGGCTGCTTGGTGGCCTGAATGTCATAAGCAGAAGAAAAGGCTGTGATGCCCACTCCCCCTATCAGGAATAAACTCCTCTGGGTGGTGCATGCACTGGCACCAAGCACCCTTCAGGGGACACTTGGCATTAGACCCTTTAGGAGGCTCCACACTAATTACCTGGTCTGGGTGTTTCCCTCAGGACTCCAGATGAGGCACACGGTGGCTTTGAATTCTGACATCTGCTCCCCCTTGGAATTCAAGCCTCTTTTCTTCTGTGCTAGAAGCAGTGTGGAGTGAATTCTTCAGAGGAGGGGCTGAGTGAGTCACTGTAACAAAGCAGAGAATACCCATGAGCCACAGTGACAGATACTCCTTTGCACTGACACTCTGTCATCCATTCCCACGCGTCCCAGCTCGCTAGTGTAAAGATCCCCCGTCTGCACTGGCATGTAGTCAAAGCCAAGCAAAGGTGTCTCAGCAGCAAGGAGAGAACGCTTGCCTTCTGTCCCAGACATGGGTAAAGTCCCCAGAGCTGAGACTCAACTCATGCTGTGCAGGTTACTATCCCCAGGACTTGAATTTAGAAACTCTTAGTCTAGAGGCAGTGGCTTATTCAGCTGTGTCAAAGAGGGAGCTGGTAGGCTGGTTAGCTAGCAGGAGGGATAATTATCCCTGTTTTAAATATCCCATCCCTCCCCTCAGGGCATTATCCCACAGTTCAATGCATTTAATTTCCCTTTGCTCGATCCGCTCCCTTTACTCCAAGCTATTATACCCCCAGGGGCCATGCAAAGCAATCTCCATCCCTCTGTCTGGCGTTACATGCTTCAGCGGCGCACCTAAGTTTAGGGACCAAGGTCAGTCTTGGTGCAACGCCCCTGGCTTCAGTATTGTGGCCCCCCCCGGGGCTGAGTTAGCTCCTATGACACTTGCTTTAACACTTGCTAATTGCAGAGTAGAGAAACTGTCTTACCTTCAGCCTCTGGGAAGGTGTCACACCCAAAGGCTTTCAGAGCCACCTGGGCAGCTGCGGAGTCCCAGGGAAATTCCAGCTACTCCTTGTAGTTTCTCTTTTCCTCTCACATGCTGATGCTGCCTATTAAATCAGGTCATGGATACTATGCAGTTGCTGAAGTGCAGCTGTCAGTGGGGTAGGGCACTGTTGCTGGCACACGCCCAGTAAAGCCTTCCTCAGTATGTTACCCAGGCCTGACGAGCAAGAAGGTCCAAATGTCCTGTCTCAGAGTCACATCTTCATGCTTTAGTCAAAGTGCAGCCAGTTCTGGTCTTTGATATTTAACGTGGAAAAGTAGCACAGAGCCCAATTCCAGTACCATCTAGTACCAGCTTGCAGAACGAAGGGGCTGGTTTAGAAAGTCCAGCAGTTTTAGACACAACTGAGCCATCGGACTCCTCATACCTAGGACATCAGACCTTCCAAAAGCAACGTGTGTGTAGATCTGCCATAAAGGAGTCTTCTTTGCAAGCACAGAAGCCTCTTAACTTTGTTTCTGCTTTCCTGTGGCAAAGTCCCACAGAAACGGACTTCTGATGTCCTACTGTCCTGGCATCTCCAATGGAGGGGCCTTGCTTTGCTGCTTGGGGGAAATTTGCTCTGAGTTCAGGGTGTGTTTGTTTGATATAAAAAAAAATAGGAATTTACCCCTGTACAATGTTGGTGCCTTGTCTGATTGCCCCATTTCACATCCCCCAAAGTAGAAAGATCTCTGGTTTATCCCCATTAATCTGCCTGGTCCTGAATCTGAGATAGAGATTCAGCAAGAAACAAAGGTTTAGTTGTGCCCAGTCTAGTGGTGAAACAGCACGTGCTGAATTGCCACCTGGAAGGATGGTGGGGGAGTGAGTTTGGGCTTCCCTCCCCGTGATAGCAGCAGACATGGGATGAAATTTCCCTTGTTGCTGCAACAGCCAGTTGGCATGGGTCACCCATGGGGAGAGAAAGAGCCGAGAATGGGAGAGAACCACTGGGATGAAAAATGAGAGCAGGTGCCAGATGAGATACAACAGCAGGTGGTAAAATTGATCAAACCCATTAAAGTTGCCATTTGCTGCATCTCTAGGCTCACTTCAAAACCATTATGAACTTTTAAAAAGTTTCCTCCCTGAAGCTATGGTGGGAGAGTGCAAGGGAAGCAGAAGCCAGTGGCTTCCTCTTGGGTGGACAAAGCCCCGTCAGTAAGGCAGAGATGGGCAAGAGTCAAAACAAAGATGTTCCACTGAGGAAGGGGACCCCTCTCCAGAGGATACGAGACAGGTGGGTAGGTGGGAACTCTTGGTCATTAGCTGCACCTGTTTGAAGTCCTTGAAAGGTGCCAGCATAGGGTGGCTGCCTCTGCAGGGGGGAACTGTCTAGCTTCCTACTGGGAATATCATAAAACTGTCCACCCCACAGTGGTTAAAATAGTATCCTCAGACTTGCCCCCACCCTGTCACATGACTTGGGTGAGGCGGGCAGCTACGTTCTCACATGGCCCATCTGTAAATAAAGTTCATTCCTCTGCTGAGGACCACTGGACTGAGTTCAGCCATGACAGGTCACAGCCAGAACCTCTTGCTAAGGAGAAGCTTCCTAAATCAGCCCCCTCCACACCTTTGTATAATACAGGCCAATCCCATACTTATACTACCTCATATCACTGTAGCTGGTGGGGTAGGGGGCTCGGGTTGCGTCTCATCGCTGGCAATGGGACTAGCTGTGTTTGACGGTGGCAAGCTATCAACTGAGTCCCCTGGCTGATGCTCTGGGGTTCTTTGCGGGGTCGGCTCTTCTGACTGGTCGAAGTCACTTAGGACTTCCTTCCCCCGCTGAATCAACTGCTCTAAGGTCTTGGGCAAGGGGTGACTCAGGAAGCGCTTGAATTTGGGCCGGAGGGTGCCTACCACATACTGGATAATCTCCTCCTCCTCTGCATCAGTGTAGAGTGTCTGATACAGGTCTCTCTTTCGCCAGAGGAACTCGTCCAGGGGTTCCCCCTGCTTCTGGGGTAGATCCAGCTCCCTTTTGATGGCATCTCTGGTCAAAGTGCCCTCGCTGTACTGCAGGAACTCCTTCTTGAACTCCACCCAGTTCTTGACTGAGTCCTGCTTGTATTCCCACCACTTTTTAGCTGGGCCGTTCATGTGGTTTTGGATCTGAGAGAGCCAGTACTCCTCAGTCCCTCCCACCTGCTTCAAATATTCCTCCAAGTGGCTCAAGAACTCCCGAGGGTCCTCAAAGATCTGGGTCTCCACGGGGGAGGGCGGAGCATCCTCCGGGGCAGTGATCCACTGGTAGGAGTCGTGGGGCTGGGGCATGCTAGTTATCTCCCCGGGAGAGGGAGTCAATGCGTACATCTGGCTCATGTCAAGGGCGTAATCGTAAATCTCCCCGTCATTGCCCCTGCTCTCCGGGCCACCCACCCCAACAGAGACAGTTTGTCTGGCATGGTCTGTGGGGCCATATTTGCCCCCCATAGACTCCAACCGGTCTGCCCATTTCTCCAGGCGGAAGAACACCTCCCTCCAGACATTCATCTCTCTTTTAACCCACCTCTCCAGGTGAGCAATGGTCTCCTGGCATCTGGCCAGGCAGGCCTTGATGGACTTTTTCCACCTCTGGTTGTCCGTGGATGGGACATGGTCCTCCAGGTTATTCTCTAGCTTCCCCACTGATTTCTGCAAGCCTTTCAGCTCCCGCTCCACCTGCTTGGACACCTCCGTGAGGAGGTGCCGGTGGGTCCTCCTGACATGCTCCAGCATCTCAGCCCTGCACTTCCCTATCTGCAGGATCACATTGGGCTTATTGACTACTCCACGGTGCCCCTGGAAGGTGTGGACGCTCCCATTGGTGACGCTATCCAGTTGCATGGTACCTGTGGCGTGAGCAGGCTAAACCAAGCAGCAACGCAACAGAGCTAGAGGTAAAGCCCTAGTGGTTACCCCGGGGCTTTTAATTTAGGGACACTCCTGCCCTGCTTTTAAATCCTCTACCAAAAGGCACACACTGCCCCCTCTTGCCTCCCCAAGTACGCCTCACACAAACACAACCGAGTCAGATATCACCCCAAGGAGAGCTGTCCAGTCCCCTTTGCAGCCAGCAGGAGTCGGTGGCAAATTCGTTCAGGCTGCTCACAGCGCGCTGGTCCCACGTGCCTCGGGTGACACCGTCACGGCAGTGAGCGTCTAGGAAAGAAAGGGCATCCCGGCCTGGGATCTCCCACCACGTCCAGTGTCTTCCACGCCTCGTCCGGAGTACGGGATCTTGATCGGTCGAGAGTTCCCTCTGCTCAAACACACACACAGCTAGAAGCAGCTTGCTAAGATCCTAGCAATTTCCAATCTGCTGTTAACTTCTAGTGCCAAGTGCCGGGTGAAAGCAACAAAGAGCTCGTTCGCTTCCCTGTCGGAACTGCTACTGTCTCAGGCATTCCCTTGTACTTATATCTCGCCCGGCTCCACATGTGGGTGGCACCCTGACTCTTCCTCCACGCACAGCTCCACGCTTATTGGAGGAGAGCAGGCCCGGTGGCTGTGGCAACACAAATCTTGGCAGCCCTCCCTCTGCTTCCCGCCCCCTCACGCACACCCCCAGCCTCAATGCTGAGAAGCGCTTGAAAGGTTCTGGAGACAGTTGGATGGATGGATGAGTAATCCCACCTTCTGCCTTTCAACTCCCAGAAAGCACTTATTCATCCCTCAACTATTTACTCAGCAAGGTCATCATTAGCATGCTTCCCCCAGCGTCGCTCACAGAGGGGAGAAATGCATATGAATTCAGTGTGTCACATCAAGCCAGCCGCCCACAGTCCCTTGCACCCCCCCTACATACCCACACACACACACACCGGCAATTGTTGAAAATTGTGATAATTCAGCAGAAAGGAGAAAGGGGAGGGAGAGGAGTGGACGGAGCCACTGGGATTCAAATGAAAACACTCTGGAATTTCTAAAGCTCTGGTAGGTGGGAGTTGTTCCAGCCATTTAATGACACCAGGCCAGCTGCTATCTTGGGGATATTTGTGACGGAGGGAGGGAACAGAGAGGAGAGGGGAAATCTCATCTAGGTTTTCCACCAAATTAAATCCGCCCATCCAAAGTGCGTTCCTTACTAAGCTTGAATCAGATGCTTTAATTGTTCTGCCAGCCCACAGACGCAGATGAAGCTGAATTTGTTCTTGGCAAGGCAGGAAAGCCAACCATAAAAGGAGACCGGGGCCTTATATAACCGAAGGATGAAGGATTCCCTTCCAGAGAGAGTTCCCTTCCGGAAGAGCCGTCATACGGCTTGGGGGAGTGGTGGGGTGAGTGCGTGTGTCTCCTCGTTCCAAGGCGGAGGGAGCTGTCCTGGGCTGCTTACTCAGAGGGTTTGCAGTGTTATGTAACGAGGTGGCTCATACTGGTCCTCAGTGGCTGTCTCCCCCCTACATTCCGGGCAGCGTGCCAGCCATGCCAAGGCAGTGTCCGCACCAGGCTATTTGCCAAGCGTCTCCTACAGTCACTAGGGCTGGTTCAGCTCTGACGCTGGCAGGGAGAGCGGGACCCTGACCGTGGACAGGATGCCAGCAGTTGCCAGCATTTTAACAACCCTCTGCTCAGAGGCGAGCCAGCCGACACAGTTGTTCAGAGGCTGGTGGTCTCTGGAGCTCCCACGGGAGCTGGGGTGACAATGTGTAGACCAGGCCATAGTGGCTGAGATCAAGCCACACAACTCTCAGCTGGAGCCTGACACACCCTCCTTTCCTGTCATGTTGTGATGTGACATGCCATGGACCTAGGGTGCTTCTCTTCCTCCCTTGTTCTCATAGTAGCAGGTATCCAACTGCTAGACTCACCAGCTGCCCTCTAGGCCCCTCCAGCCACAGGCCTGATATCCCAGGGATCCTGTCTTAAACCTCCCTGGTTGATAAGAGGCTAGTCTCAAGGATTTCGTGGAGTCATGGAAGTTAGAGAAGGAAAAGGACAATCCCACATGGGTAGCACCAAGTCGTTCCTAGAGGACAAACTTAGGTGTTCTATCCAGCCCATGTCCCATGTAGTGAATTAGGTGAGTGCATCGGATTATGAACCCAATTTTCAAGGGTCTTGCTTTGCATGCCCAGTCACCACGGGTGTGCACATGACTTGGGGAACTGCTTACACAACTGCCACAACACATTACACACTTTGCACACCTAACTGGACACCTGCCCCTGTGCAACACTTCTCCCCCATCTTCCACTGCATGCACGTGCGAGCGCGCGCACTCACACACACAAACTCACAGGGCTAGCTCCATCCCAGCTGTGTCCCACTGAACACTGGAGTTACACCAGCAATGAACTTGTGTCTCACAAACCCCACACTCAAAGCCCGAGTCACTGGGAGGTTAGAATGGGCCCGGATGGTGCTTTGGATTCAGTTTGTCTGATTCCAGCTCTGCTTTCTGCAGTGCGCTGGTTCCCTCCCGAGCTGTTTGGCTTTCTGGGGTCTGGGGAGTGGGGGTTCCTTCTGGGCTTCCTGGGGAATGTCTGGCTGGTGGAAAATACCATGACAACTGTTTTCCTGGTATTGCTAATTAAAGGAAGGTGAGTAGGCAGCAAGGAAGGAAAGAGGGGAGCCGGAAGCAAAGGGAAGGAGAAAGAGAACTGGCACAGACACGGAGGAATGGGGACAGTGGGAGAGACAGACCGAGACAGACCCAGCCAGAGGTTCACTGGGACCATGGAGAGGGACAAACAAGAAGAGCGGGGCCAGGAGGATCACAGGGAACGGAGACTCTGAGGCCTAGTTATTATGATTGCCACTGTTTATTGCTGGCCACCATGGTGCTCAGCACTGAGCTAGACACATGGTGCCCTCGTGCGCAGGCTGATCAGAAGAGGACAGGAGCAGGGGAGAGGATGACAAGCTGGAGAGCAGAACAGAAGGGGAGGTGATAGGCTCTCACTCGTCCTGTGGAGCCGAACCAGCACTAGCAAGCAGAGGAGACATTGCACAAAGGGAGACGAGAAAACCAGGGTGGGCAGTGAGCGGCCTGCTCCCATACTGCTGATAGAGGGGAGGGGAGCAGAAAGAAAGAGGAAAGGAGGGAGGGAGGGAGGGAGGAAAAGCAAGCTAAATAGAAAGAACACGATTCATCTTTCACTGACACTGTGTAAACTGGGGTTATTCCCCTGGGGTTTATTCCCTTGTGTGAGATCAGAATCAGGCACAAAACATCCATAGAGGGGAAAAGGGCTAATTAGGCTGACCCCAAAATGAGTGCAGTCTGGGAGGGAGAGCGCCGAACACCCACACAGACAATCAAAAAGACAATGGGCCGAACTGATCCCCGGAGCAGCTCGTCATTCTCCAGTGGAGTCCCCTCAGGGCTAAGTTTGAGCCTGTATCTTTAATAGTGTGAGCTCCCCCCAGAACCCTGGACTCCCCAGGGCTCAGTAGCCCCCCAGTGCACTGGCTGCTATAGGAGGAGCAAGAGGCAAGCAGGGGGGAAGAGCTCCCCGTCCACCTGCGGTGGGGTGCTACAGCTCCCTGCATGTGCTAGGGATGTGCGGAGATGCTGCTTGCAGCCCCCTGTGCCACACGAGATGTTTCCCCTGGGACATCAGTGGCAGTTGTCACCCAAAAGGAAAACCGCCTATCACAATGAGTTTGTATGGGTCCTATATTTACCATAAAGGGAGGCTGAATGGCCAACGGAAATAACTTGGGCTTGGCACTTCTGGTTTGAATCCCAGTTGCACCGCTAACTCTCCGTGACCCTGGGGAGAAATGTTCTCCCTGCCTCAGTCTACCCATCTCCAAGACAGATGCTGTGTGCTAGGCTGCAGGAGAGCAGCTCAAATTAAGGTGCTAAAGGAAAGCACTGAGGCTGTGTAGTGAGGTGCCCAGCTGAGAACAGGCAGAAGGTGCTGCATTTACAGTATCAGCACTGCCTGGAACCTTACTGTGAAGACTAGCAACATGATCTAGTCTGGAGCAGAGCTGGCCCCAACTCGACTGTAATCACATGGCGGGATTACAGCTTGAACTGAGCTCCGGAGCTAGCTCTGATCTAGCTAGCTCAGGTTCCAGAGCTGCAAAGGCGGGACAGCGTGAACTTCTGCATGGGCTGTGCAAACCTGCCCCCAACCCTGGGGAACTATTCAGGAGGTTGCCTGTGATTCCCAGATTCCAAGACCAGCGAGACCTTTGTGATCACCTAGCCTGACCTTCTGCATAGCACAGGGCAGAGAACTGCCCCAAATCAATTCCTAGTGCATACTGCTTAGAAAAACAGCCAGGCTTCATTTACAAATAGTCAGTAATGGAGAATCCACCACGATCTTTGGTAAATTGTTCCAGCGGTTAATTACACATGCTGGTAAAAGTTTCTGTCTTATCTCCAGTCTGAATTGGGCCTACTTCAACTTCCAGCCATGTTAGATCTTCCTCTGCTAGACTGAAGAGCCTGTTATCAAATATTTGTTCCCACTGGAAGTCCACATAGACTGTGATGAGGTCACCCCTTAACCTCTTGAGTCTGTCTATAAAACATGCTTTCTAATCCTTTAGTCATTCTTGTGGCTCTTCTCTGAACTTCTCCAATTTATTAGCAACCTCCTTCAGGAGAGAGAAAAATTGTTCTTCTTAACCTCTCAGGATAGGACAAGAAGCAACGGGCTTAAATTGCAGCAAGGGCAGTTTAGGATATTTTTCCTGAGGTCCATCCTAAACTGTCAGGGTGGTTAGGCGCTGGAATAAATTGCCTAGGGAGGTTGTGGAATCCCCATCATTGGGGATTTTTAAGAGCAGGTTAGACACCTATCAGGGATGGTCTAGATAATACTTAGTCCTGCCTTGCGTGCAGGGGACTGGACTAGATGACCTCTTGAGGTCCCTTCCAGTTCTATGATTCAATTGCAGCCACCCAAACTGGGCAAAGGATTCAAGTAGAAGTTGCACCAGTGCTAAATTTAGGGGTAGAATAACTTCTCTGCTCCTACTTAAGCTTCCCCTGTTTGTGCAGCCCAGGATGGCATTAGCACTTTTGGCCACAGCGTCACACTGGACATTCATGTTCAGCTATTTATCCACTACAACCCTCAAAGCTTTTTCCGAGTCACTGCTTCCCTGTCCCATGTCCTGTGAGCATGGCCTACATTCTTTGTTTTTAGATGTATGCATTAGCTACAGTATAACACATGTTATTTGCTTGTGCCCTGCGTACCAAGCAATTCAGATTCCTCAGTGACCTGTTCTCCTCTTTATTTACCACTTGGCCACACCCCAAGACTCCAGTAAAGTCACAAGACAGTTGTCTTCTTCTAACACTGAACAAGGAACTTTACTGGAATAAAGAAAACAGTGGGCTTGTCTTCACTGCAACGGTTAGCTTGAGCGACGCCTCTCCGCCTAGCCTTGCAAAACACTGGAGCTGCCCAGTGGGACTAGATGAGCAGTTGGTGAGTTGTACTAACTCCAGCTGGAGCTGCATCACCACTGCATTACTGGCTGGAGTGTCAGGCACACCGGAGCTTCGGCCTTCCCACGTCCTGGATGGGCCAGAGAACTGGAATTTAAAGCACCATTTAACTCAAGTGAGAGATATTTGTGCATGAGCAGAGGGGCAACCCTGGGGTTATAGTTTGAGCTGACAAACCCACAGCATTACACATAAGCTGCCCAGCCTTTCTCCCTCCTTCACTGCAGAGGTCACTTCCCCAGCCTCAACCCACCAGCCCTCCTGCTATAGATTTAAGGAAACAGCGCACACGCCCTCTCAGCTCTGCCTGCTGCAGAAAGTTGGCTGGTGGGTTGTTTTCTTCTGGAAGCAGCGTCTGCAGGAAGGGTGGTCGGAAGGAGATACAGAGATGTGTAAAAAAAATAAGAACGATAATAATATATTTAGAGTACAGTCGAGCGTTCTAGTCATCTGTCTCCAGGCCGGGAACATTTCAAACCACACTCAGAACGCACAACATATCAATCACAACACAAATTCACATCAGCGCCTGTACTGTTCTTGCCACCTCAAAGTGGGCGCCCACTGTACTTCTTTGTTGAAACCCCCTAATTTTGTGGCAGCAGGGAGCTCGCAAGTGGGAGACATCAGAGGATAAGTGCATTATTGATATTAATTATTATTATTATTGACAATAGCTGGGAGCAGGGAAACCTGCGAGTTCTTCCAATTTTTTTCCCCCCAACTAGCACTTCCTTTTGGAGCCAGATAAATCTTATTCCAGTATTAAAAAAAGAGAAAAAAAATTCAGCGAGGCCTTTATTTTCAAATGCAATGTTTTTTGGTTTTGTTTCCTTAGTAGGCAGGGAAAATATTAACAAGCAATTGTTTTATCCTGCTCTTACCATTGCGTCCCCACAGCGTCAAACCAGCAGACACTTAATCAAGGAAACAAACTCATTCTCTTTATTGTTTTTCCTGGTTTTTTTGCCTTTCCAATCTGAACAGTGCCCTTGGCTGTTCTGACACTGATGGGATTAATGTGATAATAGGGACGTAGCTAAATTGGCCTGGTATATTTGTCATGTATCGAGCTGATTAGCTGAGAGGGGACACGTCTGTTGCCAGAAAAGTAACCAAGCCACATTTGGATCCTGTTTACATTGGTGAAAATCTAGACTAACGTCAGTGAAGTCAATCGAGTGACTCTAGCTCGGCATGAGTGTAGTGGGGCATGGAATCCAGGCCCCATTGATTAGCTGGGGTTATTTTTAAGTGTGTACTCCTCTTCCTTTGAGTACTGAATTGTCTATCCACTGTTTTATCTGTTTTATCTATTCACTGTTAATCCACTGAATTATGTAAGTATTAATGCCTATTCAACAGTAAATTTTAAAATGATGGGGAGGAGGCATTGTGGTTTGATTTCCAGCCATCCCAGGGCCTGGTTTTCATCAGTGGGTGAGATTACACTGACCTCGTCTGCAGAGTTCTCATCAGTCGCTATTGTGCAGTGTTGCTAACCTGAGCCTGAACCAGCTTTGCATCAAAGTCATCCAGGGACATGATAATCATCCAGGTCTTTGCGGCTAATTAAAAGTGGCACTTTCACGTTGGCACATGCGTTAGAATGGACAAATAAACAGCCTACGTGGTGTCCCTGATGCCTGCACAGGTATCATGGCATTCCTATGTGGAAGGGGTGGTGTCGGCACCATTCCCACTGCCCCAGCACCTGCAGGAAGCCCGTGGTGGGTCTGGGGGTCTCTTGTGGGGCTGGAGTGGGCTGGGGCCTTGGTACTGTCCCCCCACTGACATGTTGATACATCAGCAGAATCCCCCAGTACCAGGGAATCCCCTTTACAGAAGGCAGGAGATGCCTCGGCAGCATGGGTAAGCAGTGGACATCTGGGCAGATGGGCCCAGAATCAAGGGAGGGCACAGAGCGATATTACCTGAGAGCTGCAGGATCTGGAGGTCAACCCCTTGCTCGTTCCATGGGGCAAAGGATGGGCCAATGCTGAGGCAGGAGTTTAACCCCATCAGTGCCTGTCTCCATGAAACAGTCTGGGAGAACCCCATGAAAGTAGCTCCATCCACATCACCAGCATGACCTGGCCCTGCAGCTGGCTTAACCAGTGCACTAGCTGGCCCAGGGAAGAGAGGGCTTGGCTGGGACACTGCGCTAGGCTGATCCTTGATGGTCTTTTATAGCCCTGTGTGGCTGCTGCAGCCTCACATGGCTACTCAGGGGCACTGGCCTGCACAGAGCTACAGCAGGCTCAGGGTCATGCACAGGTGAACTTAAAGCCACCTGTACTCTGCACAATGTGTAGTTGTGGTCCATAACTGGTCTGGATAATACCCAAATCCTATTCATCCAGCAGAGTGGGGTTGCTTGACTTTGGCTTTGGAAGCTCCTGGGTAACTAGGAAAGTTCTTCTGAACACTGTTGGAGATCTCAGTGTTGCCAGACTTCAACCGTCTTGTGAGGGTCGATGCTTTTTCTTAAAGCACCAGCCCCTGGAGTCATGTTATTACGTGAGAATCTCAGTTTACAGTAAAAAAAAAAAAAAGTAAGATTCTGGCCCTTCATGTCTGGGGAGAAAAACTGGAAAGTGGAAACCCTAAAGGTTAAAAAAGAACAGATGGCAAATAAAAGTAGCCCAACCTTTCTGATTTTTAAGGTAATTGCATGAATTTGGGGGTCTGAGTTTTGAACACTTGGGGCTGACAAGACTGAAATCCCCGATAACCATAATCAACGAAACACTCCTACCAACAGAGCCTGCTTTTGAACTGTGAGAGACGGGGATCAACTTGCTTTTTCGCATACACTCTCTCAAGTCAGGCTTAAATGTGGAGCCTCAGTCAGTGCCTGCAGCATATTAGAAAGCTTGTGATCTGACCCTCAGCTAGTGTGCGCTGAAGTTAACGGAGCTACACCGGCTGACAGTCTGGCTACTGGCTCTTGTTTCTGATTTCCACCTGTGGCCTTGACATTGTGCTGTGCTCTCCTCTTTGCCGGGAGGGCCAGGGTCAGTGAAAAGGTGGACGAGGAGCTTCCCAGGGTAATAATGACAAAGACACTCAGCTCTTGCTCAGCAGATCTCAAAACACTTCACCGGGAAGTCACTATTAATACTGGTCCCATTTTACAGAAGGAGAAATGGAGGCACTGGCCCAAGAGCTAAGACTAGAACCAGCCCTGAGGCCCAGGCTAGGGATCTACTCACTCCACTAATTAAGTGGGCTGCATTAATTTACCAAGCCTCTTGTGTTGGCTAAACACTTATTCCAGCCCACCAGGCTGCAGGCCAACAGGTGTCAGTATCCAGCCAGCTGCCCTCTCAGCAATAGCCACTGCAACACAGATTAGCCCATGGCGTGTGCTGAGGTTTGTTTATGTTCCCTGTTTTGCTTGCTGCTGCCTCTCACCGCTTTTTGTTTAACCCACAGTGTGAGTGCTTACTTCTCTGATCAATGCTACTTCCAGCTTTATCCACTAGCCTGCTCTAGCCGGTGGGAGTTTCAGCTTGATTAAATGCATGCAGCCACCTTCTGTTTGCTGAGGCGAGTAGCTGGCTCCAGGGTGCTGTGGGGACGGAGAGGAAGGGAAAAGTTACTTTCTGTGGTCAGGAGGCCTGATTCTGGGCTTTCTTAGCCTGGTTTTACACCAGTGCAACTCCACGGACTTCCGTGAAGTTACTTTTGGACTTATAGCAGTGTAAATGAGAGGCGAATCTGGCCTCGTTAGGAGCAGGAAGGAGACTGAGGGGTGACAAGAGGACGAGGAAGGCAGCAACGGCTCTGGGTAAGGAGACTGATAGGTGAGGTTGAGATCTAATGCAGGCAGTGGCTTATCCCACATCTGCCTACTGTGGGGTTCTGGCACCATCTCCTGAAGCACCTGGTGCTGGCCTCTATTGGAGACAGGATACACAGTGGATGGACTGTGGTCTGATCTAGTCTGGCAATTCTGGAAGGCAGGAAAAAAATGCAATTAAAAACCCTCTTGACTTGTAATTACCTGTGTGACGGGTTAGATCACAGAAACCCCCTGGGAGCTGCCACCCAATGTGCCAAGACTACTTCTAGCCCTGCTTTCCCTGCCAGCTCAGGACTCCAGCACCGTGTCTTGCTGAGCCAGATACTCCTGTCTGCTCCAACACAGACCCAAGGTCTTAATTACTTGCCCCAAAGCTGCAGGTTTACCTGAAAGCAGCTCACAGAAGTGTTGGTGTCTTTAACACTCAGATGCCCAACTCCCAATGGAGTCTAAACCCACATCAATCCGTTTTACCCTGTATAAAGCTTATGCAGGGTAAACTCATAAATTGTTTGCCCTCTATAACACTGATAGAGAGAGATGCACAGTTGTTTGGTCTCCAAAGTATTAATACATACTCTGAGTTAATTAATAAGTAAAAAGTGATTTTATTAAATACAGAAAATAGAATTTAAGTGGTTCCAAGTAGCAACAGACAGAACAAAGTAAGTCACCAAGCAAAATAAAATAAAACACACAAGTCTATGTCTAATCAAACTGAATACAGATAATCTCACCCTCAGAGATGCTTCAGTAAGTTTTTTTTCCTCAGACTGGACCCCTTCCAGGCCTGGGCACAATTCTTTCCTCTGGTACAGCTCTTGTTCCAGCTCAGGGGGTAGCTAGGGGATTCTTCATGATGGCTCCTTTCCTCTTTGTCCTGTTCCACCCCTTTATATATCTTTTGCATAAGGCGGGAACCCTTTGTCCCTCTCTGGGTTCCCATCCCCTCCTTCTCAATGGAAAGACACCAGGTTAAAGATGGATTTCAGTTCAGGGGATATGATCACATGTCACTTCAAGACTTCATTGCCCACTTGCCAGCACTCACATATACAGGGAGACTTACAGGTAAAACACACCCAACTGCAGACAACTGTCCTGGTTAATGGGAGTCATCAAGATTCCAAACCACCCACACTTCGCATAATTACAATAGGCCCTCAGAGTTATATTTCATATTTCTAGTTTCAGATACAAGAGTGGTACATTTATACAAATAGGATGATCACACTCAGTAGTTTATAAGCTTTGTAATGATACCTTACAAGAGACCTTTTGCATGAAGCATATTCCAATTACATTATATTCACTCATTAGCATATTTTTATAAAACCATATAGACTGCAATGTCACAACCTGATTTTGCAGACCCGTCTTATAATGTTGCAAGCCTGGAGGTGGCAATAACTGGACCCCTTGGTTGGTGCAATGTGACACCCTGTGACGTTTCTCTTGTGTGTGTACATACCATATAGGCAGCAGCTCTGTGCCTAATAATTGATTCAGCCACAGAGACTCATAGGCAGTGAGAACAAACTTTCAGTGGTATGGTCAGTTTCTAAATAAACCTTCATCTCAACGAACAACAAAGCATGTCTCCAAGATCTAATGGCCTATATGTTCAGTTAAACTTGTAAAATCACCTGTAACTCTTTTCAGCTTGGAAAAGAGACGACTAAGGGGGGATATGATTGAGGTCCATAAAATCATGACTGATGTGGAGAAAGTAAATGGGTAGGAAGTGTTATTTACTCCTTCTCATAACACAAGAATAGGGGCCAACAAATGAAATGAATAGGCAGCAGGTTTAAAACAAATAAAAGGAAGTATTTCTTCACACAACACAGAGTCAACCTGTAGAACTCTTTGCCAGAGGATGTTGTGAAGGCCAAGACTATAACAGGGTTCAAAAAAGAACTAGATAAGTTCATGGAGCATAGGTCCGTCAATGGCTATTCGCCAGGATGGGCAGGGATGATGTCCTTAGCCTCTGTTTGCCAGAAGCTGGGAATGGGTGACAGGGGATGGATCACTTGACGATTCTCTGTTCTGTTCATTCTCTCTGGGGTACCTGGCATTGGCCGCTGTCGGCAGACAGGATACTGGGCTAGATGGACCTTTGGTCTGACCCAGTAGGGCCATTCTTATGTTTTTAACAGTGTCAGGACCGGGGTGTGAGTGGTCAGACCTAATGGTTGGAGCCACAGCAGTCCAGAACCAGAAGTCAAACCCAAGAGCCAGGAAGCGAGCAGGGGAACAGGCAGGACCGGAACAGAGCAGGACAACAACAAGGCTAGGAGAAAGGGAGGCATAGGAACCTCACTTTCAGCCATGCAGGCTGTCCTACCGCAAGCCAGTCTGCCTTGAGGCTAGTTCTCAGGCGTGGCTGACAGGTCTCAATCCTGACCCAAAGCCGCTAAACTCCTTTCACCAGCACTAAATTCACCAAGGGCCAGATTATGAATGTGAGTGTGCAAGGGAGGGGGGAAAGCGAGACCTCCCCCCTTCTCCTCCATTGCCTGCTACCGCTCTCCCCAAAGGGGGTTATGCCTCCCTGAAGCACAGCGCCTCTTGCTGGTCCCACCAGGGAAGTGCAGCGCTGCCCCATGGCCAGTGAGGGCCAACCTTCACAATGCCATACAACACAACAGCTCACGCCTGAACCCAGCCAGAGGCTGAGGGAGAGTCCTGCTCTGAGGAAAGGCCTGCACCAGGGGCTGTGCGTGTGGAGGAGGTGTGAGGCGCTCTCATCCGAACAACAGACTTGTAGGTAACAGAGAATGATTCAGCCTGGGGGCAGGTCCCCACTGCACCACAACCGCCCTGGATGACCCCGAGCAGATCACTGGATCTCCCTGGGCTTCATCTGGGAAGTGGGGATAACCAGGTCTCCCTTTGCCTGTTGGCTGCCTGGGGCAGGTGTGGGCAGCTATGGGTCAATACGGTGCCTGCGGGGCCCTGATCTCAGCACTACCAGGACCCAAATAATTCCAGAGGCATCAGGTCTTCCGCAAGGCTCGTTTGCTGCTCACGAGTGTCTTCCTCCATTTCACCCAGAATAGCCTGTGTCACCACTTGACCTTATGAAGCAAAGGCGCCTCAGGGGGGAGGATATCTGGATTTCCCACCCCACCTCCCTTTTTTCTGTCAAGTTTTCCCCAGCACCTGCTTGGAATGCCCTGGAGAAAAGGGCCGCCCAGAGGGGAGGTGGGGGCAAGTGGGGCAATTTACCCCAGACCCTGGGCCCCACAGTGGCCCCCACAAGAATATAGTATTCTATAGTATTGCAACTTTTTTTTATGGAAGTGGCTTTGGAAATTGCTTTGCCCCAGGCCCCCTCAATCCTCTGGGCAGCCCTGTTGGAGAAGCAAGTTGGTCTGATCTGTATCTGCTCCCTGCCTTAGTGAGGCTCAAAGCCGGAGTGGGGAGAGACTGAGAGGCAGGAGGGGGAGTGAGAGGATGACAGGGAAGGGGGGGTGAGGTGTGGGAGGGGTAGACGCGTGGGCTGAGCGTGAGTTACAGGTGTAGAGAGAGCGATCTCCTTGATTCCCAGACTTCTGAATGTGCTGCTGTCATTCCGTGCAAACACCCTCACGCCCACACGCTTCCCCTGCTCTGAAAAGCAGTGAGCCACCCTGAGACAGTCACAGGTGAGAGGAGGAACGCCTCAGAGCCATGGGGAGAGGGAGTGGAGATGCCATCCTGCTGTGTAGCCACCTCCCGCTGGACACTGCTGAGAAATCAGAGCCCCTAGCCTGGGTGGGCCGTGCCCCGACAGACAGCTGGCCTGTCTCTGTCATGCTTGGCAATACTCGTCATGTCCAGAAAGCCTCCTCAAATTGAATGGAGAGCTATAGGGATGGGAACAGCACGAGAGGGGGAGCTTCTGAGCCCCCTTCCCCCGGCGCTGCTCCCCGGCTGGCATCCTAACAGCAAGCCGAGGTCATTACGTACCCCCAGGGGAAAGCATATACCAGCCCCACGCCCAGGACTTGGGCCAGCCTGAACCCACTGTTGTCTGGACTGTCGCTTCCCTACGCTCTGCTTCTTGGTCTGTAGCTCAGAGCCCCGGCCAGCCAGGTGCTCAGCATCCTCAATCCCTAGCAAATCACCAGGGGCAGAAGACACCGAGCGCCTTGCCAGCGCCTCCCAGGGCTGTACATTCGTAAGCTCTTGCGGGTGGGGATCTTGGCACTGTGGGCAGCCCATCCTTAGTGAAGAGAGCAGCCCTGCTGACATCAGTAATAACTCACGTGAGGAAGGGTTTGCAGGATCATGTCTACACAGCACCTTAAGACTATAACAGGGTTCAAAAAAGAACTAGATAGATTCATGGAGGATAGGTCCACGAAAGACTTCTAGCCAGGATGGGCAGCGATGGTGTCCCTAGCACAGGGGTAGGTAAACTATGGCAAGCATGCTGAAGGCGGCACAAGAGCTGATTTTCAGTGGCACTCACACTGCCCAGGTCCTGGCCACCGGTCCGGGGGGCTCTGCATTTTAATTTGTTTTTAAATGAAGCTTCTTAAATATTTTAAAAACCTTATTTACTTTACATACAACAATAATTTAGTTATATGTTATAGACTTATAGAAAGAGACCTAAAAACGTTCAAATGTATGACTGGCACATGAATCAGGCTGATTGCCTTCACTGGAGTGTGGCACTGACTGGGGTTAAGGGCAATTCATGCAATGCTGCCAGACCTGCTGGCACCGGCTGCTCTGTGACGTGGGTGGAGGGCTAACCCAGCCAGGGGCTGATGGAGACACTGGTGCAACATTCATTGCCAAGGTGCGAGTGCTGTGTTCAGTACAAGATTGAAAGCTTTGGAAAGACGGACTGGGGCTCCCCCGGAGATCAGGCATCTCCCCCTTTCTCTCAGCCTCAGGGTGTTCTCTGACCTCCATTGATCAGGAAACTACCATCCACTGCCCCCTCTCCGCACAAACATATACACCAGCTCTGAATTTGTTTCGCTTCCGCCAATGGCACCAAATCCTCCTCCTTAAACCTGCCTAGGCAGGCTGGCAGGGGGCAGAGTGCTAGGCTGTGTCACAGTACAGGGCGCTGGGGCCTGTCCCGGCGCAGATTGCGGGGGCATGCCACAGAGCTGGGGCGTGTTACAATCAGGATGCTGCAGCATGCCCTGAGTCAGGGTACCGGGTTGTGCCAAGGAGCAGGATGCAAGGACATGCTGAGGTGCAGAATGTTGGGGCATACCATGGCTTTGGCTGCTAGGGCATCCCTGGCTATCCCAAAGAAAGGATAGCTCTGTGGTTTGAGCATTGGCCTGCTAAACCCAAGGTTATGAGTTCAATCCTCAAGGGGGGCATTTAGGGATCTGGGGCCAAAATCTGTCTGGGGATTGGTCCTGCTTTGAGCAGGGGGTTGGACTAGATGACCTCCTGAGGTCTCTTCCACCTCTGATACTTGGTGTCAGCTGTTGGACTAAGCTTCAGCACAATGCACTAGAGCTTGTCACAGTGCAGAATCCTGCACAGGATGTAGCCAGGGTCACATTCAGACTCAATTCAGGATGGTGATACTCCCTCAGCAGCCACCATCAGCTCTCAGTTTGCTTCAAACCATGACAAAATGCCTCTTCTCCATATTTGGGGCATCCGGTGCACAGCAGAGACTCTGTTCCCTTTGTCTTTTCTCTCCAATATGTTTGCACGTTGCCTGTGCCGTTTAGAGCAGCTAAAATTATCTCACTGAAGCATCTCTGCTGTCTTCCTTTGTTGTTCTTTTCTTTCTGGCTCTTTCCTGCTGGGCAGCTGGAGCCTGTCCTGGTACTTGAAAGAAAAATAATCATGCAGCTCAGTTAGGTCTTCTTTAGGAACATAGAAGGAGAGGATGATATGATGAAACCAAAACCACCCAAACCGTTTTGCGCAGCCTTCAACCACACGACCCGTCCTGCCCACTTGAGTCTAGTGGACAACCTTTACTAAGTTCTTCAGAAGAAGGTCTCCTTGCTACCCCATCAGCCCCCCAAAATCCCTGCTAATCTGCAGTGGAAGGAAAAATTCTTCCCTGCATCTAATCTGGCAGCTGCTGCATCCCTGTGCATGACAGCATGAATCACCATTGTAAAATAACAGAATCCATTTATACATTGAGCTACTGTTAGTGTCCAAGCAATTATCCTTGTTATTCTTTAATCTTGAACCCTATTGTGACACTGGCAGACCAGGTGCCAGCTCATGCCAAGGCCCCTAGGTCTCACAGAACAGTGACAAATGCACAGCTGGAAACCAGCCTGGTTCCCATGTATGTTAGCATGGTTCAAATAGCTGTTACATTGATCAGAATATGTTCAGTGTTTCGATCTGATCAAATGCTTGGAGGATGTTGCATGCCTTGATCTCACTTACAGCGTCTATAGACCACCGTATAAAGTTATGTGGAGCACTTGCATTTTAAAGCTCTTTTGTAATTGTGTAATTCACCAAACAGGAAAGATGCATTAAGTAATCTAAGTGCTGGTCTTGAAGGCCCATTGAAATCAAAAGAGTTATTGTGAAACATCAAAGGACAAAGATTTCACTGATTTCTTCTACCTCCCCACCACGCCCAGGAAGAGCAGACAGGTGCAAACGTGTCTTATCAGTTTGATCTCTGGGGGAAGGGAATGAAAATCCCAGACCGGAAGGAGCTGTATCACTACGCTGCTTGGAATTTGGGGATGGCAAAGTTTCTAAGCATAAGCAAGGGATCCCCAAGCTGCTTAGCTTGAGTTAGCGCTAAAGAACTTATTGAGTATGTCTACGCAGCAATTAATAACCCATGGCTGGGCCATGCCAGCTGACACAGGCATGAGGGGCTCTGGCTGTGGGGCTCTTTCATTGCAGTGTGGACTTCCAAGTCTGGGACCCTGCAAGGTGGAAGGGTCCCAGAACTCGGGTTGCAGCCTGAACCCAGAAGTCTACACGGCAATGAAACAGCCTCATGGGGCATTGCTGAACTAGGCAGAGTTTGGGAATGTTTTACCTGTAGGGGGTCATGTTGACCCCACCTCCATGCCGCCCCTTCTCTTCCCTGCTCCGCCTCTTCCCTGAGGTCGCCACCACCCACTGTTGCCTGGTGAGTCCCTCCTCTCCTCTCCTCCACTCCACCCCCTCTCCGGAGGTCCCCACTGCTCGTATGTCCCTGCGATGGGGGGCCTTGGGGAGGAGGGGGTTGGAAGAGAAGGGTCATGATGGGTGGGGGAGGCTCGTGGGGGAGGGGAGGTGGAGCAGAGGAGGGACGTGGCGGGAGGTGGCGAGGGGGCTGAGTGGGGAAAGGACCCAGCAGGGGCAGGTCCTGGGGCAGAGCAGCTATGGATTGTCGGCGGGGCTGCAAGTGGAGGAGGCCAGGAGCTAGCCCCCCTCAGGGGAAGCTGCACCCGCTGCCCATGGTTTTACCCTTCCAACCTAACCCCTTTTCTCCACCCCAAAGATGGTTTGTTTAGGAAAAATATTTTAGCACCTCTGGGGCTACCTCTCTAAGAAGCTCACTCAAGCCAGTCTGGCAAGGGACATGTGCGTTGCTTATACCAAATGACATGCTGCCTGGCTTTTTTTTTTCTGTGCGGCTTTTGTTAGACATTTTGTTCTCTTCCTACCCTTTGGCTGCCCTCATTCTTCAGAAAGCCGTGCTTAAGGGAAAGCTCCTAAATCCATATTTAGGAATTTTGGTGGGAGTCACTCTTTTCAAAATGAGGCCACTCATAGGCTTCGGAGCCTAAAGCTAGAGTCATATTTCTGACCATCTGGAGCTGGGTGAAGAGACAAAAGTACCAATATTATACCCATCATGGGAACCGTATGGTGCATTGTGGGTTTAGCAAGACAGCAAGACATTCTGGGATGTTACTGGATTTGGGAAACGACCATTGGACTAGTCTACTAAGTTTCACAAGAGGTTCGTAGAATGCAGTTCCTTTCTTAAAGAAAGTGCATCTGGAGCTGTTCATAAATATAGCCTTTCTTCAACGTTTTTAACTGCCATGAAAGATCTGGTCTGCCGACGTAGTTCTCTATCTATCAGAGCCTAAGATTTTAGCTATGTGTCTGTTGCATGTTTTGGAGGCCAATAATAGCTTCTATAATATCTTGAGCAGTCCACTTTTGTTAATCTGTTCACGTCGGTGTCTGAAGAATGGGGTGACAAGTAACTCTCCTGCTGGGCAACCTTTATAAAAGCTTGAGCCTCTTTCCTGAAGCTGGAGTTCAGTGTCCTTAAGGAGATCAACTTGAGAAAAGAAAAGAAAAGAGCTGCAGCAGAATGGAGAGAATCACTAAAACAGTTTCCCAAGTAAATGCAAGTGCCACTCAGTGTAATGAGACCGAAAAATTCAAGAGACCTAGAAAAAGAGCTTATTTGTCTGTTTTCTTTGACATTTTGGAACAAAGTTGGTGCGTAGGAAAGGTGTCAGAGCTATATTGATGTCCCATGTTTCTTTACAGTACTATCACGAGTGGGAGTTTGGTCCCCATGGCCTATGTAGTCCCCAGCCGCTCTGCTCAGGCTGTCAGCAATTGCACCAAATGTTAAGAGCTGGATTCAGCCCGCCACAAACAGCACATAACAGCAATAACTTTATCAAAGCTACAAGGGCAGTGGTTTTCAGCCTTTTTAAGCACAAGGTCACTTTTTTTAATTTAAGTGCAACCCAAGATCTCCCCTTCCATGTCCCTGAGGCCCTGCCCCATTCTCTCCATCCCCCCTCCCTCCATCACTTGCTCTCCCCTACCCTCACTCATTTTCACCAGGCTGGAGCAGGGAGTTGGAGTGCAGGAGAGGGTTCAGGGTGTGAGCTCTGGGTGGGGATCCAGGGCTGGGGCAAGGGGTTGGGGTGCAGGAGAGGATTCTGGATGCAGGATCTGGGATGCGGCCCAGGGCTGGTGCAGGGGGTTGGGGTGCAGGAGGGGATTTGGAGTGCTGGCTCCGGGGGGAGGCTCAGCACTGGGGCAGGATGTTGGGGTGTTGGAAGGGGTGAAGGGTGCGGGCGCTCACCAGGCAGGGCTTACCTCAGTCGGCAGGGCAGCAGTGCTAAGGCAAGCTCCCTGCTTGCCCCAGACCACACCGCTCCCAGAAGTGGCCAGCATGTCCCTGTGGCCTCTGGGGTGGGACACGTTGCTCCGTGTGCTGTCCCTCCCTGCAGGCACTGCCCCCACAGCTCTCATTGGTCGCAGTTACCCATTCCCAGCCAATGGGAGCTGTGAGGGCAGTGCCTGCAGACAGGAGCAGCGCCTAGAGACCCCCTGTCCCCTTTTTCCCCAGGGGTCACAGGGACGTGCTGCTGGCCACTTCCAGGAGCGGAACAGGACCAAGGCAGGCAGGGAGCCTGCCTTAGCCCCGCTGCACCACCAGCATTTTAGAGGGCAGATACTGCGATCGACTAGCAGAGGCTCCACAATCGACCAGTCAGTCATGATTTACCAGTTGCTGACCACTGTACTAGGGTGAGCAGATTTCCCAATTTTATAGGGACAGTCCTTATATTTGAGGCTTTGTCTTATATAGGCATCTATCCATCCCCACCCGCTTCCTGATTTTTCACACTTGCTGTCTGGTCACCCTAAAAGCTACTAACTTCTGAACAATGCTGCTATTTCTGAAGGTAGATGGCACTCTCTATATTAACTGTCAGCACACGTACAGTTCTAACAGCTCTCCCGTAACACCAAGACAAGACACACACCTGATGGCAATGACCTACTACAACCACTACGATGCTGGACTGGAGCCAATGATTAGCTCTCAGCAAAATTTGTCAGCGGAAATTTTTTTTTTCCCCGGTGAGAAACACAGATTTGGCAACACCAACATGTTTTATGAATTCATGTTGATATTGCCCATTTGCTCATTTGGAGGAACAAAAATCCAGAAAAACACTTACATTTTTTCATCTCAAACAACTTGTAGTTTCAACATGTCCTTGAGTTTTTAAAAATTCAAAAAATGGAAGCACATTTAGATATCGTCAAAACAAAATATTTTCATTTGACCCAAAAATGAATCCCTCCCCCCGCCACCACTTTTCAATTAGTAAAAATATTTTTTAAAAAAATCACTTTTGGTCCGACCTGTAATGATTTTTTTGCTTTGACTTTTCAAAATTGCCAATGAACAGAAAACTCTGTTACTCACTGAGCTCTCCCAATGATCTAGTCAAAGACAGTGTAAGCCTTTGCCAAAACCTGAGCTATCCGTCACCTCTTTTTATACCGAATGAGGAATGAAACAGCTGCATTTTGTCTGATTGTCAGTTTGGAATAAAATATTTCAAGAGACCTCAAAGACTAATAACATAAATCAGTCTGGGGATAATTCATCTGTCTACATAGGCTGGATTTCTCTGTCTCCTCTTTGATGGGATAAAGTCCAGGTTCCAAGTTCGCTAGGAAGGAACCTGATTTAGTCCATTTAATTGGCATTGATGTTGTATTCCCATCATCTTCATAATCTCATTACAAAGCCCTTTGAGCTGGCAGCTGGTGTGTTTTAATATTTTAAAGATCAAACTGCAGAGGGATCCAACCTTTGAAATCTCTGATTTAGATATAGCATGCCATTTCTCCTTGCATGTGTTTATCTGCCAACTGGTTTAACGTTTCTTTTCTCAGCCACTCACAGAGTCTGAAACCATTTATGGATGGTAGCACGCCATCCCTTTAAGCTGGAGACTTGTATCCGATTCATCCATGTCCTTGTGCAGGCATTTGCACCAAGGCAACATGGGTGCAAAATGACATCACCAGAATCTGATAGTGTTTTAACCCTACCTCGGACCAGTATAAATAGGACCCACGAAATTCACAGCCTTGAAAAACAAGTCACAAACCATGAAATCTGGTCTCCTCTGTAAAATCTGGTCTTTTGTGTACTTTTATCCTGTAGCAGCATTTCTCAGACTAGGGATCCCGACCTAAAAGGAGGTCACAAGGGTATTGTAGGGGGGGTCACAGTATTGCCTCTCTTACTTTTGTGCTGTCTTCAGAGCTGGACAACCGGAGAGTGCCGGACGCTGACCGGCCGCCCAGCTCCGAAAGCAGCACAGCCACCAGCAACAGCACAGAAGTAAGGGGGCACGGTATTGGTGGGGTTATCACTCTTGGCGGAGGGTCATCATGAGCTTTACAGGTTTATATTTTGCCAGTTTAAAATACATATTCATGCTTTGTTACGATACTGTGAAATTTAAGATTTAAATATCTGAAACTGTGAAATTCAACATTTTAAAAATGCGATGACCATGAAATTTATGAAAATAGGCTGTGAATTTGGTAGGGCCGTGGGTGACACAAGGTGCAGGGCAATGCTGAACCTTCTACGCTGTGATCGGAGCCAGTTACCCTGGCAGAGCGTCAGGAGCTATGTCCAAAGATCCCCAGTATGGTGCTGTCCATGGGTGCCTTTGCCAGCCAGCACCTTCTGATGGCTGTGCATGGTGTTGTGGCAACTCTGTCCTTTCCTGCACCCCTTCAAGAGTCATTTGGCCCTGTGCCGACTGACATCCTCTTATGACACCAGCTCTCCACTCAAGCTGTTAGTAATCTCTCCCCTTCTGGGGCAATAGAGTCTGAGAGACCAGCAATCTAGTGACCCTAGCAACGGGTCAATAATCTCAGGCCCCATAGAGTCCTGATCCTTTGCTCCAATGGGTTTTACTATCCTTTGCTGGGTTGGTAGGAGAAACTCAGGCCCACCCACGCTGCGTTCCAGTCCCTCCATCTCCCTGGCAGCAGCTTTTCTCCTCTGATCTGCAGCCCTCTTATCCCCAGATGTTGCTGTCCCAGGGATTAGCCACAGATGAGGAAACAGCTAGCCTCCTGTTAACCCCTTAATAGCCCAGGCAGACAGACACATGCTAACTCCACTGGAGCTAGTGTGCTGAAAATAGCAGTGTGGATGTTTCAGCTTAGGCTAGTCACACAAGCTTGGCCCCAGGAGTCAGGGGGGCTTGATCTCAGGCAGCTAGCCAGCACCTCTGCCAATGCTGCAATGTTCACACCACTACTTTTAGCTTGTTAGCTCAAACCATGCTAATGCGTCTCTGTCTGCCTGGACTGGGAGGCGTGCTCCCAGCTGCTGGGTAGACGGATCCTTAGTGGCCACGGTAGGATGGGGTGGACGCCCCATCACAGGTGCACTTACAGAAGAATGTCCCCTGTCTTTTAAGTTTCTCTCCTTTGGAGCCCCATTTGAATGTACAGCTGGGTGACATTGTAGAACTGAAATATTTTTCGGCAAAACAGGCAAATTCTACGACACAGAAACATTTCACAAATTCTTGTCGATTTCACCAAATAGTTTTGGTTAGAAAAAGAATGGAAGAAAAACTCTGAGCAATTGAAATGTTTTGTTTTCACATTTGAAAAACAAAATGTTTCCATTTGTCAATTCTTAATAACTTTTCACTTTGAAATTTTCTTGTTTTAATGTAAAACATCAACAAAGCTCAGCATCAAAACAAAATACCTTGGTTTGGGACAAATAAAATTTAATTTGATCTGAAATTATTTTTTTTACTTGGCAATCAGCTGAAAATTACAAATAAATTCATTTTTGGTTTGACCGGAAACATTTTTATTTTATTTTATAGAATTGCAAGTAAACTGTTAAAAAGTACTTGCACAGCTCTATTTGCATGTCACTCAATACACTTGTCTTGTCAAATTTACTATGTGAGAGGATTTAAAAAGCTCTATCCTTCAACATCCTTTATGTGAAATTGAATGTCAGACAGAAGAGGAGCACACGTTGCATTTTCCTACAGTTTATTTAATATTCATTCGTTCGTTTAACCTAGAGACTTGTCCATCCCTTATCTCATACAGAAAGAACAAGAAAGAAAGAAAGAAAGAAAGAAAGAAAGAAAGAAAGAAAGAAAGAAAGAAAGCAGCAATGGGCAGGGCTGGCTGAAATGCTATATACTCCCTGTCTCCTCTGGCACAGAATTCCTGTTCTTGCACATCACACAGAGGAATGTAGCATGGAAGGACTGTGGCGGGGGGGTGGGGGGTGGGGGAGGCTGCTTAGGGAGATCCAGAGAGTGATGAGGCAACATTAAGTAAGGAAAACTGTAAGAGGATCTCAGGGCAACTATTCTATCAAGCAGGCTGTGGACTAGTCTCCTATGGGAAAGATATATCCTGTCTCTTTAAGAGCCTGATAAAAAGCCCACTGGGGTCAGTGTAAAGACTCCCACTGAGTTCAATGGGCTTCGGATCAGGCCATAAGTCATGTACAGCTGAATTTGGGGAAAGCTGTAGAGATTGCAGGGAGGGGGCAGCCGGCCCTGCCAAGAAAGGTGGCAAAGATGGGCTCTAATAGGCCTTGTTACTTCTCTAATTTGCATTTCCCTGTTGCCTGGGCGCGGGTGAAATCAGCGCCGAGTTCTCTGGCTCGTTCTCTGCCTCAGACCGAGCTGCCAGGGAATCTAGTGCTCGTGGATGTGTGAGATTCATAACACAGGCATGAGCCAGGCACAGCGTGGGCGGCCTCCCCCGACACAGCTCTTCTCAGAGCATTTCAGTCCTCAGCGGCAGCGCTGCCCTGGTGTTCCACGGTGGAGCCCCTGTGCAGCTGAGCCCACGCTCTCCAGCCCTGCTGGGCCCCCACCACAGCTCTGCCAGCCCACCTCCATCCTGGTCTGCAGCCCCCGCTATCCCAGCCCTCAGCTCTTCCCATAGCTCTGCCAGCCCACCTCCGTCCTGGCCTGCAGCCCCCGCTATCCCAGCCCTCAGCTCTTCCCACAGCTCTGCCAGCCCACCTCCGTCCTGGCCTGCAGCCCCCGCTATCCCAGCCCTCAGCTCTTCCCACAGCTCTGCCAGCCCACCTCCGTCCTGGCCTGCAGCCCCCGCTATCCCAGCCCTCAGCTCCCCCCACAGCTCTGCCAGCCCACCTCCGTCCTGGCCTGCAGCCCCCGCTATCCCAGCCCTCAGCTCCCCCCACAGCTCTGCCAGCCCACCTCCGTCCTGGCCTGCAGCCCCCGCTATCCCAGCCCTCAGCTCCCCCCACAGCTCTGCCAGCCCACCTCCGTCCTGGCCTGCAGCCCCCGCTATCCCAGCCCTCAGCTCCCCCCACAGCTCTGCCAGCCCACCTCCGTCCTGGCCTGCAGCCCCCGCTATCCCAGCCCTCAGCTCCCCCCACAGCTCTGCCAGCCCACCTCCGTCCTGGCCTGCAGCCCCCGCTATCCCAGCCCTCAGCTCCCCCCACAGCTCTGCCAGCCCACCTCCGTCCTGGCCTGCAGCCCCCGCTATCCCAGCCCTCAGCTCCCCCCACAGCTCTGCCAGCCCACCTCCGTCCTGGCCTGCAGCCCCCGCTATCCCAGCCCTCAGCTCCCCCCACAGCTCTGCCAGCCCACCTCCGTCCTGGCCTGCAGCCCCCGCTATCCCAGCCCTCAGCTCCCCCCACAGCTCTGCCAGCCCACCTCCGTCCTGGCCTGCAGCCCCCGCTATCCCAGCCCTCAGCTCCCCCCACAGCTCTGCCAGCCCACCTCCGTCCTGGCCTGCAGCCCCCGCTATCCCAGCCCTCAGCTCCCCCCACAGCTCTGCCAGCCCACCTCCGTCCTGGCCTGCAGCCCCCGCTATCCCAGCCCTCAGCTCCCCCCACAGCTCTGCCAGCCCACCTCCGTCCTGGCCTGCAGCCCCCCTGCTATCCCAGCCCTCAGCTCCCCCTCACAGCTCTGCCAGCCCACCTCCGTCCTGGCCTGCAGCCCCCTGACGTTGCAACCCTCAGCTCCCCCGCACAGCTCTGCCAGCCCACCTCCGTCCTGGCCTGCAGCCCCCTGACGTTGCAACCCTCAGCTCCCCCGCACAGCTCTGCCAGCCCACCTCTGTCCTGGCCTGCAGCCCCCTGCTATCCCAGCTCTGTGCTCTCCCACCCAGCTCTGCCAGCCCACCTCTGTCCTGGCCTGCAGCCCTTGCTATGCTAACCCTCAGCTCCCCCTGCACAGCTCTGCCAGCCCACTTCCATCCTGGCCTGCAGCCTCCTGACATTCCAGCTCTGGGCTCCCCCCCACAGCTCTGCCAGCCCACTTCCATCCTGGCCTGCAATCCTCTGATGTTCCAGTTCTTTGCCCCCCACCCCCAGCTCTGCCAGCCCACCTCCCTCCTGGCCTGCATCCCCCTGCTGTCTTAGTTCTGCCCTCCACCAGCTCTGCCAATGCACCTCAATCCTGACCTGCATCCCTGGACTTTCTCTCCCGCTCCCTCCAGCTATCCAGCCCTGTCTTCCCTTCCTCCAGTTCTGCCAATCCCCCTCCATCCTGAGGATACCTCTCTGCTACTCCAGCCCAGGGGTCCCCCCACAGCTCTGCAAACCCCCCTTAATCCTGATCTGCAACCCCCTTGCTATTCCACAGGGCTTTGAGGTCTACCGATGAAAAAGTCCTTATAAGAACTAGAGATTCACTAACAAGAGACAGTTCTTCCCACCCGCCCTGCTCTTCTCTGAACCCTCTCCAATCATCATCCTTCTTGAATTGTGGGCACCAGAACTGGACACAGGATTCCAGTGTGAAATATAGCGGTAAAATCACATCTCCTTGCCTCCTTGAGATTCCCCTATTTCTGCATCCCAGGATCACATTAGCTCACACTGGGAGTTCCTGTTCAGCTGATTATCCATCACAACCTCCAAATCTTTCTCAAAGTCACTGCTTCCCAGGGCAGAGTTCCCTGTCCTGTACATACAGATGACATTCTTTGTCCCAGATGTATTTTACATTTAGCTATATTAAAACCCATATTGCTTGCTCACTCCCATTGTACCAAGTAACCCAGATTGCTCTGAATCGCAGACTCACGGACTTTAAGGCCAGAAGGGCCATTATGACCATCTAGTCTGACCTCCTGCACAATGCAGGCCACAGAACCTCAGCCACCCACTCCTGCAATAGGCTCGTAACGTCTGGCTGAGTTACCGCCAGCTCTTGATTTAAAGACTCCAAGTGCCAGAGACTCCGCCATTCAAACCAGCAAATGACCCGTACCCCATGTTGCAGAGGACGGTGAGCCTCCCACCCAGTCTCTATCAATCTGACCTGAGGAAAAATTGCTTCCCATCCTCAATATGGGGATCAGTCAGTTCAAATAGGATTTAATTCAAAGACATTCTATGGCCTGGGCGATGCAGGAGGTCAAACTAGATGAGCAGAGTGGTCCCTTTTGGCCTTGAAATCTGTGAATCAATGAAAATCCAGCCCCATTTGCAATCAGAAGAGTTGCAATCCAGTCCTAGGTGACATGCCCAAGGTCACCTGGCAAGTCTGTGGCAGAGACAGAACCCTAGCCTGCCTTTCCTGAGGCCCAGGTCAATTCTTTAACTACAGTTCCATCCTTCTACTCTTGTGCCACTCACCTGGTTGGCAGGAACAATTCCAGTTTGGTGTCTCCTGCCCCAATGGAGACACAAAATGTGGCCTGAGTCCTGTGAAACTAATCCACCCTCTGCAAACGGTAGCAACTGGCCAGCATCTTGGATAACCAGGACCCATGGCTCATGAATGATTAGACTGTGAATGTTTTTGGGGATGCCCTACCTTTTATTTCAGGTTTGTTCACTGAGGCCCATTCCTGACATGGGCCTCTGGCTGCTACTGGAATAATAATAATTAACAGCAATTGGCCTCATTCACTACCAGTGGAGTTAAGCAATATAAATAAGCAAACTATACTGAGCAATGCACTGAGGCACTTGTCCTATTGCTAATGAGATTCGGTGCCTTTCATCTAGGTTGCTAAGGTAAATTCAGCCCAGGACAATAATTGGTGACCACTGTCTCTCTATTAGAGCTGTGCAAATATCTGATTTTTTGGTTCATTTGGGGGTGAATGAAACATTTCTTGAGTTGTTTTACCTTTTTAAAAAATAAAATGGAACTTACATTTAAAATGAAAAGTCATTTGGAATCAAAAAATGGAGACATTTCACTTTTCCCGGAATTTATTTTGTTTGCTTATTTTCCACTGAAAGGATTTGGTGCTTTCGACACAAATTTGCAAAGTGTTTCATTCACAGGAGGCAGCTCCCCAAGACTCATAAGACTGGCTTAAAAATGATGAGATTTTAAAATGATAAATATAGGGCTCTTTAAATTTGCTTTTGGTTTCTGAATGTTTGGGTTGCATTTGGATCCCATTTCCTCGGCACATAAAAGGGTAAGAAACGCACTTTCTTTCACACACACACACCCCCCATGAAAGATGAGATTCATGTGAAATCTCTTGATTCCAGCAGCTGGGACTTTAAGGGAAACCCAAGCTATTGTGAGACTCCCAGTAAAATCCCAAGAGATGCAACAGGCATTGAAGGGAGGGAGATTTAAAAAAAAAACAAACCATAAGGCAGATATGAATGGAATAAATTGTCCATAATTAATATTTTGGCCAGATCTGATCATTACTAAATGAGAGCCAGGCCATATGTAATATTGGAGTTCTGGAGAACTTTCCGACACCTGGCCCCAAAAAATCATGGGATGGGTTTAAAAATGATGAGATTTTTAAAAGATAGTAATTGTGGGTCTCTTTTCATTTCACCCTGACACAGGGAACTCCTTGAGTCATTTTTATTCAGTGCGTCTGCCTCAGATATTTTCACACCAGCCTTCTTATGTGGGTGATTCTCTGCTCTAGTTTCCAAGCTGAAGAAGTTCATACAAATTGGTAGAGGAGGGCTCAGCATCTCAGCAGGAGGAGAGAGAGAAAAAAATCAGGAGGAGGAGGAGGCATGGAACGGGCTTTTGAAAGTTATAAAATTAGCATAGAAAACGGCAGCAGCTTTTCTTAACTCACAGCAAGCGAAAGGCACTGCAGTTGCCTGGAGATTCGGGAGCTTCCCCATTAACAATCTTGATGGGTGGCCAGAAATGTATTCAATTCTCTGAAGTATGAGGCTGGGTGGCTTTTCAGTTAACGAAGCAGATGGAGGGGCTAAAAGAGAGAAGGGTTAAATTCCCAGCTCTGCTAGTGTCACCTTGTATGACCTTGGACATGTCACTTAAGCCTAGATTTTTAAAGGCATTAAGGCGTTGCTGAGCTCAGCGTTGTAATGCTGAAATACCTTTAAAAATCTGGGTCTTTGTGCCCGGTCTGAAGTCAGGTAGAGTCTAGCCATTGACTTCCATGGATCCTGCCTCTTGGTGGTAGTGTCTCTGGGCTTCAGTCCCCTCTCTGCAAAATGGTGGTGTCAAAGATCCTTCCTTCCACCCAGACTCGCTCCATCTAGCTATGACCGTCCTGATCCTGGCACCCAGGGAACAACGTAATACTAATGCTCATATTAAAATCAGTGCTGTAGGATGGGTTGCCCACCTCACACGGCTCCATGCAGGGGGAACTCTGCCGGCTGCATTAACTCTATAGGGATTTTCAGTGGAGCCTTTCAGATCTCTTGTCCCACGTCGTCACTGCGCATTCAGGAAGAGGTCAGGCTGAGGATCTGAGATTAGGTCTCGGTCCTCACCATCAAATAGCCTGGCTGAGAATGAGCAAATCAGACCCTGTTTGTTCAATATCTGGCAGCTTCTTCCCTCCACTCCCTGGGCCCTTTGGAGATATGGAAGGCTAAGGAATGATAAATGGTTCCTGTAAATAGTCTTGCCTTCATGGGTAACAGAGGGAGAGAGGGACACACACATGGAGCAGGAGGCCTGGGAGAGCACAGAGAAGACCTCCCAATGGGTTGGCTTACAGGATCTGAAGCTCTACGGGGCTGATTCACCAGTCTGCATCCTCCAGTGATCCTGAACCAGAGTGATCCAGCGGGAAATCCGGCTGGAGGAATCCCTGGCGTGCCATGCAGTGTGCGAGCCAGTGAGGTGCTGAGCTGTCTCAACTCCAGTTTATTTCAGAGGGAGCTGAGGGTGGTCGGCACTTTGTGGGAGCCACACAACTGCTGGCAGGCTTGAGGCTGCAGTTAGGCGGGTAAGGGTCTCCTTTCCCCATCCTGCTTTTCTTGCCACATATAGTTCCTCATGGGGGGCAGGCAGGAGCAGCACAAGGGTTTTTGGCGCCCTAGGCAAGGGTCCTTCTGCGCTCCAGATCTTCGGGGCACTTCAGTGGCGGGTCCGGAGTGAGTGAAGGACCTGCCACAGAATTGCCGCCAAAGACCCAGATTGCATAAGGACCCCCTGCTGCCGAATTGCCACCTAAGGTGGAAAATGCCGCCCCCTCAAATCCTGGTGCCCTAGGCGACCGCCTAGGTCACCTAAATGGAAGCGTCGGCCGTGGGGGCAGGGAGCAGTGGGGGGCCCAGGATGGGAGAGAGAGGCTGGTGATGGTCTTGGCCTCCAGTCAGAAAAGGGCTTCCTTTAAGGCACAGGTTGCAGAAGCTGGGTCACAAGACAATCATCCTGCCACATAAACCTCTCGATGCCTCACTTTCTCCATCCCTGGCTGAGAGCTCCAGCAAAGAGCCGCGCCATGCTGAGGGGCACCAGCAGAGCTTGAGGGCCAACAGCGGCAGTTGCTGCTTGTGTAATCCACACCAGGGCCTCCCAGAGGATTCAGGGAGCCTGGGGCAAAGCGGGGAAGCTGAGGCTCTTTTACTCACCCAGCAGTGGTCCGAGTCTTTGTCAGCGGGGGCTCTTCAGTCGCTCTGGGTCTTTGGCAGCACTGAAGGGTCCCCCCACCGCCGAAATGCCGCCAAAGACGCAGACCACTGCCAGTCTCCAAACAAATTGCCCCACTTGCCCCCCCCCCCGCTCAGGGCGGCCCTGACCCACGCACCTCCTGAGTGTGGTGCTCTGTCCCATCTAGTGGCACCAAGACCACTTAGAGAGAGATTAACGTGTCTGCTCTACAGCCTCAGCTAAGAGCCATAGGGCTTTTAGCTCATGCTGTAAGCTCCCGAGGTCCCAGGTTCAATCCCGCCCGCTGACGACCAGGGTCTGTCAGTGTTACACACAGTAAACCAATCTCTGCCCTGAGATGCTCACAAGGTAAGCAGACAAGACAGACAAAGGGCAAATTATCACCTGCACTTAACAGGCAGGGAAGAAGGCGAACGTGACTGGCCCAGGGGTCACACATGAGGTCGGTAGCAGACCTGGGTATTGAACCCAGCTCTCCTGTAGCCTACTCTCTTATAAGGTACAGCCATATCCCTAATCACCACAGCCTTTATGCGCCTCGCAGTGTGTCCTCGTGACACCTTGTGAGGCAGGAGAGCATGTTCAGCCCCATTGCACACAGGAACTGAGGCACAAAGAGGCTAAGGGATTTGCTCAAGACCCCAGAGGGCACCTGTGGCAGAGTAGGGGATTGAACCCAGCATTCTCAAATCCTAGGCTAAGACTCTAACCACTAGACAATCCTCCCCAAAAAGTGATGCCTACGCCCCCCCGTCCTTTGGAGGCACTTTCACCTCAGATGCAGGCTGACTCCAGAAACTCCCTGGAGTCACGCTAACAGGGTCCTCCGCTCTTCCCCACCTTCACTTGCCTTCCCTTCTGCTGCGATTCTCCCTCCCTCCCCCTGGCTCTCTCAGGCTGGCTCTTCCTGGCAAGTGGGTGTTGTCAGGCTGGTGCTGGCGGGCAAGCCAAGGCGAGTGGGCGGGCGGCACAGAGAGCTCAGGAAATGTGTTACTAGCTATTTCTGTTCCCTGCCGGGAGGAGGAGGGGGATTGCACGGCTCCTCGGGGGGAGCACGACTCACCAGCCGTGTCCACCCACTGCCAGCAGCCGCCTGCGCTGGCAGAGATGGGCAGGAGAGGGGCATTTTAAGCTTAAACTAGTGAAAGGTCACCGAATCAGCTCTCTGCTCCCACGCAGCTCTCCCTGCTTCCTGTAATGCCTGTCGCCAGACCTTTGCACACCGAGCTGAGCCAGACCCCCAGGAATCACTTCCATGCCCCCAAGTGGTGCTCCTGCCTCGCTGGCCCTATTGGGAAAGGATTTGAGGGAGGCAAAGGGCAAACTGACTCCTATTCACTTCTTGTCCCACAAGCAAGTGGGAACTGGGTCCCACCCCCTTGCAGAACAGGGGTGATGCCCACTGATTTCAAGAGGAGTTGCCCCTCGTGTCCTGCAGGGGGTGAGGAAGGCTCGGTCTAATGAGCCTTCTGACTGGTTGGGATCCAGGACTGTGTCCCACTCCGCACCCTGCTGCCACTGGCAGTGTGGCAGAGCCAAACATAGTGGCCTCCAGTTCGCTTGGAAGGGTAAGATCTTTGAAAGAATAGAACCACATTCTTGCACACCCTCCTGCCCCCCAGCCTCCCTTCCCAGTGGGCCTGTCCTTGCACATGGTCTGTTCAAGAGGGTGAAGTTATGCAAATTGCCTCTTGCCTAGCAGCTGTGATCCTGGCTCCACCCCTCCCCGAGCCTGGATAGCTGCACCTCCTTGGCCTCTGCAAAGGGGGCAACACAGTGAGGGGATGCTGCCACACCACTGACTTTCCCCTCAACACATCTCATTCCCTGCCCCTTGAACCTCGGTGGCATCTCTTGAATTTTGCTCATCTCTGAATCAGTCTAAGTGGTTAAGAAAAACACTTCTTCACATGACATTTAATTAACTTGTGGAACTCACCCCTTCAGGGTGTCATAGAAGAAAATAATAGGCAGGTCTACACTTAAAACACTGCATCTGCAGCACTTTAATGAAACCGCTCTACACTGACAGGCAAGAGCTTTCCCATCTGTGTAGTTAATACACCTCCACGACAGGCAGTAGCTATGCTGATGGGAGAAGATCTCCCACTAACATTGCACTGTTTACTCTGGTGTTCAGGTCAGTATAATTACATTGCTCAAGTGTGCAGACTGTGCACACCCCTGAGAGATGTAATTATGCCAAAGTAATTCTATAGCATAGACATGCCCTAATATAGTCAGGTCCAAGAAAAGGATTGGACTGCAACAGGAATTTATGAAGAAAAAAAGAGCAGTAATTGTTTAAAAGGGAGATGGCAAATATAAAGCGAGCTTAATATATTTTGCAGCACACATGACACATGGATCCTGCCAAATCTCACCATTCATTCCAAAAAAGTTAGTTTTTAGCCCTCATGATTGCAAAAAAAAACAAAAACAAAAAACCCTTAAAACTCTGAACTAAATCTAACCAATGCACTGATGTCTGCCTGAGTCTGCAGAGAGCCTGAAACAAAGTGTGAACTTTCCTGCCGCCCAGTAATGTCATGGCAGTTGTTCACTCTCAAGCCTAATGGTGACACTTTAAATATCAATGATCAGTATTGCGATGGAGTGGGAATCAAGTGAAGTCCAGGGGCGTGGGAGAAGGAAGTGTAGAAGGGAGAAAGGAGGATGGGGAAAGAACAGGAATAAAGGTGATGTACCTCAAGGGCAGCATATTTTCATACTGACTCTGACGATAAGGTACTGGACACATAGTGATAATGATAACTAAAATCTAGGCTAGATCCACCAAAGAACTTAGGCAGCTAACTCCAACATTTAGGCATCACAGACATCCTCAAAATCCAGCCTCTGCCTAGCTCTGGAGGCATCTGAAATTCATTGGTGACTGAGTTTCCACTGTTACAGTCCCTATGGCACCTACATTTCTGCCAGTGAGCATACCTGTCCCCACCTAGCTGACCTGACCCAGTAGCCATTCTTAGTACACACACACAAAAAGGCTTGGACCCTCTCTACTAGTGTGTAGCCCAGTGGTTAGCCGCTCCCCTGGGATGTAGTGAATCTGGGTTCAAATACACAGTTGTCTTAGGGGGACAACAGAATTTAAATCTGGATTCTCCACTCCTCAGGTGAGTGATGGAATCACTAGACCTTGCAGTTCTCGCGCTCTCTCTGGCCCAGCGCATTAGTTATATCCAGTAGAATAGCTTCACCAGGAGAAACTGAGCAAGGGCCAGGCCAGGCTAGCCTGGTGGTTATGGTGCTCATCTGAGACTGGAATTCAAGGTACCTAAAAGTCTCTTTATAGATCTAGCCTTTGTTACTCCATAGAAGTTGTAATAGATCTCGCTCCTGCCATCCATCTCCCTGCTCTGACAAACAGAGGCTAGGGACACCATTCCTTACCCAGACTGGCTAATAGCCATTAATGGACTTAACCTCCATGAATTTATCTAGCTCTCTTTTAAATCCTGTTATAGTCCTAGCCTTCACCCCGCCTCCCACCTCTGACCTTTGTGCAAACCTTCCATTGCAGTAGGATAGTAAAGATGGCTTGGTGGACAGGATGCTGGTTTGTGACCATAGTGGGGCGGCTGCCCCAGTCCAGCAGAACAAGGGTCTAAAAGCAGCCCTGAAGAGGGCTGCAGCTGGGATAAAAGGAGTGAGAGCAGCTGAGGGAGTAACTGACCACAGATGTGGCCAACTCATTTAGGGCCCAACTCGCCCTGATAAGAGGGCTGGGGGCCAGGAGTTGGTAGAGTCACTCCAGCCCTGGAATGAGAAGGACCTGGCTTCCTGGGAACAAGGTACCTGAAGCAGAGCAGAGCAGAGCTGGGAAAGGCGAGAGGAGCTGGGGAGCTCCAGCCCGGTAACTCCGCTGAAGGCCTACAGAGGTGCTGGGGCTGCAGAGATACAGCCTGGAAATAGGCAGAGGCAGCTGGTCCAACCCCCTTGCCAATGATGATGGCTATTACAGACTGCAGTCTGCCCCAGAGAATGGGGGCTAGATGGTGACTGGCAATAGCCATTGAAGCAAGGTGAGTATAGAGGGTTGGGGGTTCCCCTCAGAGGGAAGACCCAGAGGGGTGGGGCACTGCTCTGGGGTGGCACTGCTGTGGGGAAGTACCGCAAGGTAAGGGGCACCAGAGTCCGGGAAGAACATGGGGCCTGAGGCAGGCAAGACACCGGCCAGAAGGAGGCTCTCAGTATGCTGGAAAAGAGCTAATTCCCAAGGCAACCAGCAGGAGGTGCCATGCCAATGAGTCTGCTCGATTTGCTACAGGGACCCAAGAAACCTAGGTCCAATTTCCACCTCACTCAGGCTTTCCTCTGTGACCTTGGGCAAGTCACTTAGCCAAGCTGTTGTTTCAGGTCCCAATCTGCAGAAACGGGAGGTTGGTTCCTTACTTCATAGGGGTGTTATGATGATAAAATCCATGAATGATGGCAAGGTGCTCTGATAAAGAGAGGGCCAGGTGAATACATCATCCTAAATGTTTCCCCCAGCCCATAATGAAACATGGAATTTGACCCTCTCTACAGAACAGGTTTGACAGCCTTCTTAGAATGATGCTTGTTGCTGCTAAAATTGCACAGAATCATAGAACTGGGCTGGAAGGAACCTCGAAAGCCCATCAAGTCCAGCCCTCTGGGCTGAGGCAGGACCAAGGAAACCTACATAAGCCCCAACAGGTGTTGTCCAACCTGTTCTTAAAAACCCCAACGATGAGGATTCCACAATCTCCCATGGAAGCCTATTCCAGAGCTGAACTACCCTAAGAGTTGGAAAATTTTCCCTAATATCTAACCTCAATCTCCCTTGCTGCAGATTAAGCTCATCACTTCCAGTCCTACCTTCAGTGGACATGGAGAACAATTGATCAGTGTCCTCCTTATAACAGGCCTTAACATATTTGAAGACTGTTATTGGGTTCCCCCCAAGGCTTATTTTCTTGAGACTAAACATGTCCAGTTTCTGTAAATGTTACTCACCGGTCAGGTTTCTAAACTGTTGATCTTTTTTGTGATTGTTTGTTTGTTGCTCTCCTCTAGACTCTCTCCAAGTTGTTCACATCTTTCCTAAAGAATGAGGCCTAAAACTGGGCACTGACTCCATCTGAGGCCTCACCAGTGCCAAATGGAGAGGGACAATGACCACCCATGTCTTACATATGACACTCCTGTTAATACACCCCATTATGATATTAGTCTTTTTCGCAACTGCACCACACCAGCGACTCATATTTAATTTCTGATCCACTATAACCCCCGCCTTCTTTTCAGCAGTACTCTTACATAGTCCATCATTCTCCATTTTGTAGTTGTACGTTTGATTTTTCCCTCCTAAATGAAGTACTTTGCACTTGTCTCCATTGAATTCCATCCTTTTGTCTTCACATTCAGATGCATAGAATCATAGAACATCAGGGTTGGAAGGGATCTCAGGAGGTCATCTAGTCTAACCCCTGCTCAAAGTAGGACCAATCCCCAACTAAATCATCCCAGCCAGGGCTTTGTCAAGCCTGACCTTAAAAACTTCTAAGGCAGGAGATTCCACTACCTCCCTAGGTAACCCATTCCAGTGCTTCACCACCCTCCTAGTGAAAAAGTTTTTCCTAATATCCAACCTAAACCTCCCTCACTGCAACTTGAGACCATTACTCCTTGTTCTGTCATCTGGTACCACTGAGAAGAGTCTAAATCCATCCTCTTTGGAACCCCCTTTCAGGTAGTTGAAAGCAGCTATCAAATCCCACCTCATTCTTCTCTTCTGCAGACTAAACAATCCCTGTTCCCTCAGCCTCTCCTTATAACTCATGTTGCTCTCTGCTGGATTCTCTCCAACTTTTCCACATCCTTCTTGTACTGTGGGGCCCAAAACTGGACACAGCACTCCATATGAGCCTCACCAATGCCAAATAGAGGGGAATGATCATGTCCCTTGATCTGCTGGCAATGTTCCTACTTATACAGCCCTGTCATAAACAGATAGCTAAGGGTTAATGTCTCTTTCACCTGCAAAGGGATAACAAACAACACCTGACCAGAGGACTGTCATAACCAGATAGCTAAGGGTTAATATCTCTTTCACCTGCAAAGGGATAACAAACAACACCTGACCAGAGGACTGTCATAACCAGATAGCTAAGGGTTAATGTTTCTTTCACCTGCAAAGGGATAACAAACAACACCTACCAAGGACCCAAATCAGGACAAATGTTTTCAAAAATCTCTAGGAGGAAAGTTTTGGGTGTGGGTCTTTGTTCTGTCCTCTGTTGTTCCTCATTCGCTCTTAAGAGTGATTCTCTCTCCAGGCTTTCTAATCTTTCTGTTTACAGTTGAAGTACATAAGGTAGAAAGATGATAGGCTTACTATTGTTTGTATTACATGGGTGTTTGCTGGAATGTTTAAATTGTATTTCTTTTAGATAAGGCTGTTTATTATTTTTTTTCTTTTAAGCCATTACCTGTATAGTCACCTTGATACAGAGACCATTTGATTCTTTCTTTCTTTTAATAAGCTTTCTTTTTACAAGACCTGTTGATTTTTCCTAGTGGGGTCAAGGGATTGAGTCTGCAGCTCACTAGGGAATTGGTGGGAGAAGAAGACAGGGGGGAAGAGAAATCCTTTGTGTTAGAGTACCAAGTTTTGCATTTGCAGGGACCTGAGTGAGGGTAAGAGAAAACATGACCTCTCTGGTTGCGTTGCAAGGATTGGATAAAGGGGATCTTCCAGGTCTCCAGGAGAGGGTTATTTCCCTTTGTTTGTAAGACTCAGGGCATCTGAGGTCCCAAGGGAAGGTTTTGGGAGACCAGAGGAGCCAGGCACTGGAATGCCTGCTGGTGGCAGCGCTATGAGATCTAAGCTGGTAATTAACTTGAAGGTTCCATGCAGGCACCCACATTTGGATTCAAGTTCAGAAAATTGGGACTTATGCTTTATGACAAGGAACAATCAGGAACACGATATTTCAAAATCTCATAGGGAGGAAGTTTTGGTGTGGGTCTTTTGTTCTTGTCAGTTGCTCTCTAGGCTCTGAGGGTGATCTCTCTTATCTCCATGGCTCTCTAATCTTCTGTTTCCAAGTTGTAAGTAAAGGGAAAAACAATATAGGTTTTATATTGTTTTCTGTATGCAAGTTGGTAGTTTGCTGGAAATGTTTTAAATTTATTTTTTTGAATAAGGCTGTTATTCATTTTATAAGCTACAGTACCCTGTAATATTTCATGCTTGATTACAGAGACATTTTTTATGGCTTTTCTTTCTTTTTATTAAAAAGTTTTCTTTTTAAGACCTGTTTGATTTTTTCCTAGTTAAGGCTCAAGGGGATTGAGTCTGCAACTCACACAGGAAATTGGTGGGAGGAAGAAGATGGGGGAAGAGGAAATCTCTTTGTGTTAGATTTACAAAGCTTGAATTTGTATGGCCTCTGGGTGAGGGGGAGAGAAACCTGATCTCTCTGTGTTTGTGTTTCAAGGAATTGAAACACGGTGATCTCCTAGTGTACCCAGGGCAGGAAGATCTGGGAGGAGGTAAAGAGGGGGAAGGGAAGTGGGTTATTTCCCTTTGTTGTGAGACTCAAGGAATCTGAGTCTTGGAGTCCCCAGGGAAGGTTTTGGGGAGACCAGAGTGTACCAGGCACTGGAATTCCTGGTTGGTGGCAGCGCTACAGAATCTAAGCTGGTAATTAAGCTTAGAGGTTTCATGCAGGTACCCAAATTTTGGACGCTAAGGTTCAGATTTGGGAAATATACCTTATGACAAGCCCAAAATGCCATTAGCCTTCTTGGTAACAAGGGCACACCATTGACTCATATCCAGCTTCTCACCCACTGTAATCCCCAGGTCCTTTTCTGCAAAACTGCTGCTTAGGCAGTCAGTCCCCAGCCTGTAGTGGTGCATGGGATTCTTCCTTCCTAAGTACTGGAGTCTGCACTTGTCTTTGTTAAACCTCATCAGATTTATTTTGGCTCAATCCTACAATTTGTCTAGGTCCCTCTGTATCCTATCCCTACCCTACAGCATTTCTACCACTCCTCCCAGTTCAGTGTCATCTGCAAACTTGCTGAGGGTGCAGTCCATGCCATCCTCCAGATCATTAATGAAGATATTGAACAAAACCGGCCCCAGGACCAACCCTTGGGGCACTCCGCTTGAAACTGGCTGCCAACTAGACATGGAGCCATTGATCACTGTTGTGATGCATGTTGTGATGTCGGTAGACTGGAGCTCCTTCCAGGAATTTAGCCATACAGAGCATTGAACTTTGACATGGTTCCCAGCTCTACAGTCATTCAATCCAGGTAGGGTTTGACTCATGTATATAGTAGTCTTTGATGCACAGATGGAGGATAGAGAGATTATAATTGTGCCTGCTGGCAGCATACAACAGGTACCCTGGGGTCTTAAGGAGAGAAGAATTTATTTGTATAATTTTCTCCAGCTATTTTCCCACCCATGAGACTAGCAAAAATCAGTTGCCCATGGTAGCAAAGAATGTTTTTTAAGCAAAGGTTAGATAAGCTTCACCCAGCAGTGCCTTGGGGACACTAGGCAGTGTAGCATGAGATGAGGGGTTGTCTGGAGAATGTGGCCTTCTGTGCATGATTCAGCTAGGCTGGCACCAGCCTTGTGCTTCTGTGTTTTCATGGGCAACATGGCTGTTCCCTGTGGTTGCAGAAGTTTTAGAAAAACAAATGAAAAAGGACTTGAAAGGTGCATGAGTAATAAGAACGGCATCTGCAGAGAAACGTGCCAGGAGAACACAAACAACTAGCCTGAACACTCATAATAAGCTTTTCATCTCTCCAGTTAACCCTCACAATGCCCCACGAGGCAGACGATATCAGCCTCACTGTTACAGGTGAGGAAACTGAGGCACAGAGTTTTGAGCAAGGTCACACAGTTGGCCTAATGCACAAGAGACTCTAAAACGATGGAACTGACACTTTCTTCCGGATGCTACATGTGTAAGTTACACCAGCTGAGATTCCCTTACACTCAGAGGGCCAAATTCAGAGCTGATTCGAAGGGAGTCTCCATGTGTGTAATTTACATGCTGACTGGGCTGGGAGAATTCTACCATTTGAGGCTCCCTAATGAATTTAACCCAAGTGGCTCAACAGCAGAGCAAGGAAGAGAAGCCATGTGTTCGTGATCCCCGCAGTTCCATGCCTGGTCCACCAGATCCCTACCAGTCTTTAGCCTTTCCTGCCTTAATCAACCCCCAGCCTCCCACTGATACCAGGAAACCAGCAGTGGCTGGATAATTATATGGTGCCCTTCCTTAGCTGCTTTAGAACCAATTTGAAAGGGCTCCTCAGCCCTCTGCTGTAGCTGCCAAGGGGATCACCCACCACAGGCGTCAAGTGCCGCTCAAGCAAAGTCAAGGTGGCAGGAGTACCTGAACATGCTGTTTCCTAGGAAGTGGGGCAGATGAAAGACCCAGTTGCACAGAGCTGGCTTTGGGCTCCATCCCACCAGCTTCCTCCACCTCCAAGGAAAGCTGCACATCCTCCGGAAAGGAACAAACACACCAAAGAAGGGCAGCAATCTGTGCCGAGCGCCGCGGAGCTGGGACGCACAGATGGTGTCTGCGGCAGCAGCGGAAGTTTAGCCGGGGCTCGGAGCATGACGTAGTCTTGCAGATCAAGCAACAGATGACAAGTGCCAAGGCCTGAGAGCTGGCAGCGAAATGATTGTGAGCCAGCCTCCCTTGACACAGATCATTATTAGCTTGTCAGAAACACCCTTACCGCTCTGAAGGCCCAGGCCTCCACTAGAAGGGTTGTTTCCTTGGGCACATTGTTGGTGTGTGAGCATGACCTATGATGCATGGAGGAAAGACTCCTGACAACAAATCGCTGTTCCTGGGGGCTGGAGGAAGGAGACAAGCAATTACAATCTATTGGAGAATCTTTCAGTGGCAAAACCTTGCGGCACCACACGAAGACCATATGACAGCTCCAAGGTGATAGATAGCTTGGGTGGATTTACTGCAGCTGTGAGGTTCCTCGGAAGGCCTTGGATTTCCCTGCTATATACGGAACCAGATTCCAGTTACCCTAGTGTAAAACAGGAGTATCTCCATTCAGTTCAGTATAGTTACTCCAGATTTACCAGCACTGTGGTGATCTCCGATTTTGGTGCTGTTCAGCAGGTTGGTAGCGAGCAGGACTGGTTGTCTCCAGGGTTCTCCTCCATGTCAGCCATACTAACACTGCATTGGAAAGCAGCTATCGATCCATCTGCCTATGCTGTTACACGGTGCTCATCACCATGGTACCCTAGCAACCTCCGAAATTATGAATGTAACCAAGACCCCATCAGTCCTCCTCGAGTGGTGGCTGGTCTCGAGGCAGTGACTGAAAATCAGAGCTGTTGGGTGGCCCCTGCGTGCAATGAACTGCTGCAGCTCAGTGGAGTTCCTGCTGGGCAGGTGGCCCTATTGGGGTGAGGGATAGCTCAGTGGTTTGAGCATTGGCTCACTAAACCCAGAGTTGTGAGTTCAGTCCTTAAAGGGGCCACTTAACAATTTGGGGCAAAAATCAGTACTTGGTCCTGCTAGTGAAGGCAGAAAGTTGGACTCAATGACCTTTTGAGGTCCCTTCCACTTCTAGGAGATAGGAATATCTCCAATTACTGTATTGTATCACAAAAAACAGACTCACATTTGGCACAAGTCCCAGATACTCAAAGGAATTTAGGTGCCTAACTCTCCTTGGAATCAATGAGAGTTAAGACACCTGAGGGGCTGGGGCTAATTGTCAGCCCTGATAGAAATCTTAGCAGACAGCTTAAATACTGAATGGGCACATTCTATTCTGGTTCTTATCCTGCACCCATCACTGTGGTATTTGGGCTCCCTGGATTCATTTGGAGAACCTTTTCACAGCAATTGGCACCCCCTCCAGGCCAGAGGGGGAGGCACATTCATGGGGCAGTGTGAGAGAGGCTTGTGCTCAGGGGCGCTGGAACAATTTGTATAGGGAGGTGCTGAAAGGCATTGAACCAGACTTTAAATCCCATATGCTTTGGAAACCACTTCAAGCCAGGGGGTGCAGCAGCACCTACAGACCCCTAGCTTCAGCACCTATGCTTGTGCAGCCCATCAACCTACCCTGTGGATAAGGACTTCACTTGTCAGGACTGACAAGCTGACATCTTTCACCAGCACTAAATTCACTTCCCTCTCAAAAATATACGTAAACGGCACAGTAAATTTTCTTTGTCCTCTAAAAACTGGTGGTGAAAGATGTAGAAAATATACTTAATCTAGGGCTAGATGTCCAGCTGGACAGAAGTTGATATTACTGGGGGAGATTTATTAGATAACAGTCCCTGATACCCAGCACTTTACAAACTCTCTGGCTAGTCATGTCCTGGGGCACTTTCTAAGGAGTGACTTTCACACTGGGGAAAACTTTCAGTCATTCCAGCTGTAGGCTGGGCCAGATAGATCTCCAGCTGGTGTGTATCAGTGTTGTTCTACAGAGCAGCTGTTGTTTACCAGCCAAAGGTCTGGCCCTCAGACCTGAACCCATTTGCATCAGGCATCTTTTAAAAAAAAATAGTAAGCAAGGCAAGAAACAGAATCAAGGGTCAAAGCTGAAGTCAGGGGTAGCTTTGGCTGAGTACAGATGTCAGGATTTAGCCCAAATGCACAGCACCTTTTTTGCTAACATACATGCCTAGATCTCTGCATCATGGATTATTAATGGAGATTCCATCCATGGAGCCTGAGTGCTAAAAGTCTAGACCACTGCCACCTGAGATAAAGTAGCTCATTAATTGCTGGCTATAGTAGACTTATCTTATGTGCATCTGCCATTGGATGGGGACAAAGATCCCATGTCCCCAGTGTGGGTTTTGTAGAAAGGAAGTATCATAGAATATTAGGGCTGGAAGGGACCTCAGGAGGTCATCTAGTCCAACCCCCAGCTAAAAGCAGGACCAATCCCCAGACAGATTTTTACCCCAGTTCCCTAAATTGCCCCCTCAAGGATTGAGCTCACAAGCTTGGGTTAGTAAGCCAATGCTCAGCCCACTGAGCTATCCCTCCCCTCTTCTCCAACCCATAAAAACTTCATAGGTTTTTTCACAAGGAGGCAGTCAGGAAGCCATGCTCTTTAATCCAGTGAGTTAGAAGGAAGTTGGGTAGATGCCAGGTTCTAATGTAACTGTTCTTCTCCACTTAATGGGTGATCTTAGAGAAACGGCTTGATCTCCTCTGGAAGGTGGTGCTAGAAATCAGGGACCTCATGCCTGCCTGAAATCTGCATCAGAACTGAGTTTTCTATCAGAAAAAGGGTCCCAGAAAATTGGGAGTGGACCATATCCACCCTGACTGAATTGACCTTTTCAACACTGGTTCTCCACTTGTAAGGTAACTCCCTTCTCTTCATGTGCCAGTATATTTAGGCTTGTATCTGTAATTTTCACTCCATGCATCTGAAGAAGTGGGTCTTTTACTCACGATGGCTTATGCCCAAATAAATCTGTTAGTCTTTAAGGTGCCACCAGACTCCTCATTGTTTTTGTGGATACAGACTAACACGGCTACCCTCTGATACTTGATGGTCTGTTTGTAACTTCTGAGTAAAGCTGCTCTCTGTCTGGAAACACCTTGCTGAGGTGTCTGAGTGTTGCTGTGAAATGTAAGTTTCCAGACTGGCTCTAACCAGGCTCTCTCCACCTGATTTCCTAAAAAGATCTTTCGCCACCAGATGGTAATGACGCTAACATCTGCACCTGTCTTGAGGCTGTTGAATCGCTGCTGGATTTTCAACAGCACTTGCCCAGTGCGCAGAGGGGGAAGAGGTGACCGATGATACTGTACAACTAACACAAAGAAGAGGAGCTGGATGGAGGGTGGAAGTTCCATTTCATGAAGGGTTTTGAGATTTTGAAATTTGGTTTTGTTGTAGTTCAGAGTGAAAACTGAAAATTTCAAAACTCTCCATGAAGAGAAATTTAACCCCCTCCTCCACCACATATTCTTTTCAGGTTGATCAAATGGTTCATTTCAATGTTGACTTTTTAAAAATGTGGGAATACACCATACAATACAAAAAAAAGAAAAAAACTAAGCAAAAAGTTGTTTCTAAGTGAAAAATCAAAGTGAGACAGCTCAGCATTGTCGGGACTTTTGTCTCCCCCCCCTCCTCCCCTGCCAGTGCTGGCTAGACCTCTGCGCTAGATCCTCCAGAGCTACAGTCAGCGGATGACCCTTGTGATAGGCAGAGGGAGCTCCTTCAGAGTCTGATCTCTCAGTATCCCTGTCACAGGTCAGTGTTGCCATCAGCCTCCCCCAGTTATTGCACCACGCTCCACCGTTTAAAGTGACTTCAGGATTGGGGCTGCACCGGGGCTCTTGCAAACTATTAGGAACCAGAGACTGACCCAGACTTCCCCAAGGGCGGGGCTGTTCGGATCCTGGGTTCCAGTCGGGACCACATCTGTTTGGGAGTTCTTCCTCGTATTCATCCTAAATGGTCCTTTGTTAAATTTCCACACTGGAGCTCAAGTTCCACCAAGTAAACCACCAGGAGAACTCAAAATTAGAGCAAAGAGATGGATGGCTCATTCCAGAGCCCCATTCTGGTCTTCCTGTGCCTGTGGGTGCAGCAGGAAGGGATCAGGAAGCAGCTGCATTCTCCCAGCTCTGAGTTCCTGCAGATGGAGGGAATCCCCAGCTGGCACACAGCGAGCACAGATGACTTCTACCAGCCTCCCCCGGGCACTGGGCGGGGAGGCATTGTGAGGGGGAAGTAGGCATGACTGGAGGGCTCCTGAGCTCCAGAAATCCCTGGTGGGCAAACAGCCCCTTGAGAACAGGTGTAGTTTAGAAAGAACTCCTAGGTGGCTTCAGGATTAGGGAGCTGTAAATGACTCCCAGTTTTAGCTGCATACAGCACCTGCAGGACAAGGCTAAGGAATATGCCAGAGGCTTTCAAGGAGACCAGATATCAAATTCCCAACCTTTTCCCCAGTGGTATTTCCCCTATGTTAGAGATGTTAATGGAGGAAAAGCCTGGAATCTTGCAGCAGGTGGAGATGATTAGAGAGCAGCCCTGAAGTCTAAATGAACTCTCCTTCATTATTTATCCTCCTAGCTTTCCAGCTGGTGTCCTACAGGACCCCAGGATCAATGAGACAGAGAAATTATGAAGGAAGCCAGGGGACCCTGAACCACATACGTCTCTCTAATTGTTCAGCATGGACTTTTTACCTGAAAGCTTAAAGGAGACCAAGGGAGAAATCTGTTAGCTAATGGGAAAACTCAGCATCGGGGGCTGGGCCAGGGCTATGCATTTATATGTAAACGGGAGGTATTTATTCTACCAGCGCTCAACCTCCTGCCCTGATGAAGGATTATACGTCCTTCACCACAGAACAGCCACTTGCGGCAGAAGTCTGTTTTCAGAACGATTTTTTTTCCCTTTCTGTGGCCTTGTTTGTTTTGTTTTGTTGGTTAAATAAGACTGGAAAGGAGTGCTGGGCTGGGTATACTGGTTAATTATTGTAGGGTCCCTCAGGGGGGAGCACTGCTGGGACCTGCTTTTTTGGCCTGATCTGAAGTGGACCCAATCTCACATGACCAGTCCCAAGCCCAAGAGACTCCAGTAGTTTTCCCAACTGACCCAACCCTGACCCAGCACTTCTAGTTGGGTCTGGGTTGGGTTGCAGTATGTCAGGGTATGTCTACGCTGCAGCTGGGACCACGCCATTCCACCTGGCTAGACAGGCTCATGCTAGGACACTGAACACTGGCACACAGGTGGAGCACGACTAAGTCACCTAAGTGCACACCTGGCCTACCCTGGCTCCAAGCTCGAGTGCCTAGCCTGAGCCTCCATTGGCGGTGCAATGTTCACTCAGCTATTTATAGTGGGTTGGGGAGGCAGGAGCTAGTGCACATCTGTCTACCCGGGCTGGGAGCCTCGTTCACTCTCAAACTCTGAGTCGCTCTTGCTGGGTTGTTATTGTAGGGTTGCTCATGAGTGTTGCACTGCTGGAATTGAACTTTATTGGTATTTCAAATGTAATTTTTTTTCTTGAAAAAAAAAACAACACTCCAGGTATTTCTTTGGAAGCAAACGGAATGGAAGCACTTTGCAGACAGCTAGTTTTATTTTGGTGTCATTCCCCCCCACCCCTCCCACCCCGAACCCTGACAGCATTTCTTAAATACTGTAAATAGCTACCTAAGAAAATGCCAAGAGAGACAACACACATAGTGGAGAGACAGGGAATGTTTTCCAGGCACCCTAGTGCTATGCCCCATAAAACATGATTCAGTGTCAATTCTCGTGCACACAAGTCACCTTTGGGAGGTCACAGCCCCTTCCTGTGACTCAGTCTCCCCATCTATAAAATGGGGATAACAATATCTACTTACCTGACAAGGATGCTGTAAATGGATTAAGACTCATTCTCTATAGAGCACTGGAGCCTGTGAAGTGGAAAGTACTCACTATTATTCTTATTACAGCTGGTCAATCATTCTCCAAAAAATGGAACATTTTTACATTGTAAAAACACACCTTTGTGGGATTTCAATGCAATTTCATTTAGCAGCTCCTTACACACAAAGCATTTGGACGCCCTCTGAACAGAATGTTTCCACTTTTTATTTCAAAGGGACCTTTAATTTGAAAATAAAAATCTTTATTTTTTTAAAAGTCAAAATCAGAAAAAAAAGGTTGTGTTATCAAAATGAAGTATCCAATTGACTCAAAAAAGAAAATTTTGAAAAAAATTGACCCCAAATGAAATTTTTGAATATGTTTTTATTTTGCTGAAAATTGTATGATGTTTTGTTTTCATTCCGAATCAGAAGAAACACAAATTTCAAAATGTCAGAATTTCTGAGGGACTGGAAATGTTGAGGTTTGACCAGCTCTAATTTATTGCTAATGATTAATACTACTTCTTAGTTATCAGTCTTGGCACTTTCAGCTTCTGCAGTCAATAACAGAAGTGCCAGGAGAGGGCTTTTCTGATGGTGATATCAATCTGACAGGGAAATAGAAAGGACCAGAAATCTCACGAGAAGGCTGTTCCCTTGAGATTAACTGCCTGGTTTTGCAGATCCAGGAAATTTGGAGAAGATTACTAATTTGCAGGCATTTACCCAGAGCTTGATGGCCAACACTAAGAAAATTAGCCTCTAATTTTGCATTCCTTAAAGTTTGGTTGCCAAGCCGGAGACACCAAGGTGTCTGAAGTTGGCCCAAAACCATTAGGGCCCCTCTCCACTATAGCTCAAACTGTGTCAGCAACACACAGCCTTGTCTGGTGAATTTAAGGCAGCCTCATTCTAACATGGTTTCACGTTCATAGTGTGGCCAAGTAAAACATTGTCATGAGCTGTTACCACATTCCCTAAGGTGGCTTTCCAACTGTGTTGCCCTTGGCACACTACAAGCAAACAAAAAGGCAATGTCTCCATTGCAGAGTTAACTCAAGTGACTGGCACCTGGGTTTGAGCCCTTGTGTTAGCTTAGCCCAGCTCACATCAGCCACGCTGTGAAGCCCGGCTCAAGTTATTCGGTCCTCACTGGTCCTGCAATACTCTGTGTGTGTGGCTAGGGCTTCTGGGGGCATAGTCCATAGTTCTTCATGCTGCTGGAAGCTGAGATGCTCTATCATTCTTTCCTGGTAAATTGTGGAAGGACTTGTCTGTCCTTCTGGGCACTCAGTGGGGAATTGTGGGAAGGCACTGGAGGCCTGTCAGCACTTAAGTAGTTTAGCTTGTGTCCTTAGTACAAAGTGGGCAGGTGTCAGCCTGGATGAAAGAGGAAACCGGGCTGTAGCCCACACCCTAGTGGGGCCAGGTAGCCTGGGATGAAAGCACTACTTGAGTTAGGTGAGAGTGTTACGTGTGTGGACGGGGGTTAAGGTAAGAGCCCAGGCTAACTCTGGAATGAAGACATGCCCAAATGTGAGAACACCAACACTCCAAATTGTGCCAGAGAGCCACACACTACAGAGCCAGATCCTCAGTTGATGTGAATTGCTGTAGTTCCCTGGGAGTCAATGGAGCTATGTTGAGTTACCCTGGCTGAGGACCTGCAGGGGCAGCAGATTTGTATAATTTTTGCTGGTGTCCAGACTGGGTCCAAGTCCTTCCCTCTCTCCACCTGCCTAAGACTCTGGGAAGGAGTTTGGGGGTGGGAAGGGTGCAGGCTCTGGGAGGGAGTTTGGGTGCTGGGTGCAGGCTCTGGCTGGGACAGGGGGTTGGGGTGCAGGTGGGGATGTGAGGGGCAGACTCTGGGAGGGAGTTTGGGTGTGGAGTGCGGGATCTGGGCTGGGGCAGGGGGTTGGATGTGGGAGAGGATGAGGGGTGTGGTGCTTACCTCGGGCAGCTCCCAAAAGCGACCCACACACCCCTCTGGCAGCAACTCCTAGGCGGGGGACCCGGTAGGGGGTGTCTCCGCATGCCCCTGCCTGCAGGCACTGCCCCCGCAGCTCCCATTGGCCGCAGTTCCTGGCCAATAGGAGCTGCGGAGTCTGCACTTGGGGCGGGGGCAGCGTGCCGAGACACACCTTCCCTGGGAGCCATAGGGCCATTCCAGTCACTTCTGGGAGTGGTGTGGAGCGAGGCCGGGCAGGAAGCTGCCTTAGCCCCACTGCACTGCCAGTGGTGGCAGGCAGGGTTTGGAGATGCTCCAGGGGAGGTGCATAGGGGCGGCAGGCAGGGCTGGGGGAGAGACCCGGCCCTACACATTTGTGGAGCTGGGCCTCAGGCCCTTAATATTCCTGGAGCGTGGGCACCACGGGCCCATATAACTCACTGCCCCTGAGGGCTTGGGCCATGGCATCCTGGTCCCTTAGGGTACATCTATTGCAGTTAAACACCTGGGTCTGGCTTGTGGCTCACATGGCTTGGGCAAGAAGGGCTGCTTAATTGCAGTGTAGATGCAGAACTGCAGCCAGGGCTGTGGGACCCTCCCACCTCACAGGGTTTTAGACTTCGGGCTCCAGCCTGAGCATCTACACTACAATTACACAGCCCTTTAGCCTGACTCCTGTGACCCTGAGCCAGCTGGTACAGGCCAGCCACGAGGGTGTCACTGCAATGTAGATCTACCTCCAGTTTCACTTGGCACTGATAACTCTGTATGCAGCACTGGAGACAAGAACAAAGAGCCTGAACGGGCCAAACAGGACAAGTTGCCAAGGTTCAGTTGTCTAGAGCTCTGCTGTTGTTCAGTTAAGCAGTGACCAGGTCCGGCTCCAGCCATTTTGCTGCCCCAAGCATGGCGGCACGCCGCGAGGGGCGCTCTGCCGCTCGCCGGGTCTCACAGCTCCGGTGGACCTCCCGCAGGCGTGCCTGCGGATGGTCCACCGGAGCTGCGGGACCAGCGGACCCTCCACAGGGATGCCTGCGGGAGGTCCACTGGAGCCGCCTGCCACCCTCCCGGCAACCGGCAGAGTGCCCCCCGCGGCGCGCCGCCCCAAGCACGCGCTTGGCGTGCTGGGGCCTGGAGCCGGCCCTGGCAGTGACAATCTCTTAGCCAAAGGGAACCGCCTGTGGGATTGTTCCCCACCACTCCAGTACAGTTTGTGTCTCTTGTTTTAACGGGAGAGGCGCTAGATCCAGACCCAATCTGCCTCTGAGTTCAAGGGAGCTCAGAGACAAAGCCTAGGTTGGGGTCACTGCAGTGACCCAGGGCCAGGCACAGGGATTAGGCCCAGATCTAAGGGGTGAGGTGGCTGCACTCCATTTCAGGAGTGCAGCTCTTCTCAAATCCAGTGGCGCCACCTAATGGGGAAATGGCAAGGGACCCAGTTTCTCTGAAGCAAAATCCTTCCCTGTCTTCCCACCATGTTGCAAGGTGACATGATGGCCTAAAGAAGAGGGCCCTGATACAATCCTCTCCTTCCCTTTGTGTTTGTCCCCTCATCAACCCTGCCCCTTTCCCCCAGCGCTGAAGCCACCTGCAAAAATGCAAACCCCACCACTTTGATAACGGGACTAATCAACCAAACAGCAAATCCCGCTAGTTCCTGGTCAGATCCTCACTTCAGAAGCACTGACGAGTGCAAACTGTTTCTGTGGTTGCTCTGCTGCTTGCAGTTGGTCTGGACTGAAAAAAAATAAAAAATATGCGAGAGATTCTGATTAGGGGAACTCTGTGCAGGTCAGACGAGCTGGAGCAGCCAGCTGCTGAGTGCAAATCTGTATTTAAACTCCCAACTGCTCCTCCCCCATCAGCAAAAAAAGAGCACTCTGGGTCCGATTCTCCTCTCACACATTAGCACCAGGGTCACCCCAATGATCTCAGTGCACATGTTCACTCTCTCATTGGCACCAGTTAGAGTGACGCCGGATCCTGTCACTCCCAGGGGAAAAGAGTGTGATTTGTGAAATCACAGATGACCCAGCTGCACAGTGATTTGCTAGGTTTTCAGCCTAACAGCCGGGGATATTCATTCACTAATGGTGGCAGAGTGATCAGATCCTCCAGTGAAAAGGGCAACATGTGGGAGCCTCAGCAAGAAACCATACATGAGACCAAAGTGCTGAGACTACTGCTTTCAGGGACAGCAGCTTCTGCTTTATCTCAGTGCTTCCCTCGTTTGAATGCACAAGATGACAGCCCATGAAAAAGACAGTGCAGTTTCATGCTTTGAGAAGCGATTACCATAAGGGCAAAGGGGGCTAGGGGGGAACCTGCTATAAAGCAAGCTCAGTCCATTAATTCCCAGTGAGGTGTTCAGCTCTGCTGGTAATGCCTACTTGGCAGCAACGCCTAGTGTTCCACTCACCCCCCAGCACTGACTCCTGACTGTCACACTGGTGAGCTCAGGATATGGCCTCCTTGAGTGGGTTTCTTTTTCGTGAGTCTAGCACCAAACTGAAGACATCCTCTCTGGAGGGGTATCATGGCTATAATAGACACGAGTCCAAGGTGCAGAGTTTGGAGCCAAACTTCCCCAGTGTGTGGGGGTGTTCAAGATTGGAGGGCGGTAGGTTTGGTTCTTTCTAGAGAGAAGGACCAGGAACATGGTGTGGGGTTCATCAGGGTCTGAGCGTTTCCCAAACACTCGGGGCAGGTGTTCACACCTAGCCGTTACTTTTGGGCTCCTTGCTCATCATGTTCTGAGCACCAGTGGTTCAATCAGTGACATATAGACTGATAAGAAAATGACCTCCATAACATATGGACTGGGCGTCTTGATGAGTGATGGTGCCCTCTACTGGGTGGACTCCCAGGGAGGCTCTGGGATCGACGAACACAAGCTAGATGTGTTTCCACTGTACACTAAGCCCAAGTCTGTGGGAACTGGGCTTGTGTAGCTGGTGCTCCTCAACAGTGGTTTCCCCAGGAACTGAAATTAGGGGAGGTGTTCAAACTTACAGGGAGGGGTGTCAGGACCGATGAGATATATAAAAGAGATATGAATAAAGTAAATATTTTGTTAGGACGATGCAAATTTAACATAAGGATAATGCAAGTTGCACCATAACCATATAACAGATCTAGATTTCTAAAAACATTTTTTAAAAAAAAAAATTTATTTAATTTAAATTGACTTTTGAAAAGTGAGCCATCCTGGAATAAGAGAGAAGTCCTCTCAAGGATCAGGAACCGGTTAAAAGATGAGAAACAAAGGGTAGGAATAAATTATCAGTTTTCAGAAAGTAGAGAGATAAATAGTGGTATCCCTGAGGGGTCAGTACTGGGACCATTACTGTTCAACATACTCATAAATGATCTCAAAAAATGGGTAAACAGTGAGGAGGCAAAATTTGCAGATGATGCAAAACTATTCAAGATAGTTAAGTCCAGGGCAGACTGGGAAGCGTTACAAAGGGATCTCACAAAACTGGGTGACTGGGCAACAAAAATGGCAGATGAAATTCAATGTTGATCAATGCAAAGTGATGCACTCTGGAAAACAATCTCAACTATACATGCAAAATGATGGTGTCTAAATTAGCTGTTAACACTCAAGAAAGAGATCTTGGAGTCATTGTGGATAGTTCTCTGAAAACATCCACTCAATGTGCAGCGGCAGTCAATGATTCCCAACATTCTGTTTGCTTTTTTAAAAAGAACAGGAGTACTCGTGGCACCTTAGAGACTAACAAATTTATTTGAGCATAAGCTTTATTGGGCTCCAGCCCACTTCATTGGATGTAGCCCACAAAAGCTTATGCTCAAATAAATTTGTTAGTCTCTGAAGTGCTACAAGTACTCCTGTTCTTTTTGCGGATACAGACTAACACGGCTGCTACTCTGAAACCGTTGTTTTTTAAGAAAAGGATAGATAATAAGACAGAAAATATAAAATTCATGGTATGTGCATACCTTGAATACTGTGAGGAGATCTGGTCACCCCATCCCAAAAAAGATATATTGGAAATGGAAAAGGTACAGAGATGGGCAACTAAAATGATCAGGGGTATGAAACAGGAGGAGAAATTAAAATGACTGGGAATTTTCATCTTAGAAAAGAGATGACTAAGGGGGGATATGACAGCGGTCTATAAAATCTTGACTGATGTGAAGAAAGTGAATAAGGAAATGTTATTTAATCCTTCACATAACACAAGAACCAGCAGTCACCCAATGAAATTAATAGGCAGAAGGTTTTAAAAAAACAAAAGGAAGTACTTCTTCACACAATATAAAGTTAACCCATGGAACTCTTTACCAAGGGATGCTGTGAAGACCAAAACTATAACAGGATTAAAAAAGAACTAAATACATTCCTAGAGAATACGTCCATCGGTGGCTATTAGCCAGGATGGGGAGGGATGCAACATCATGCTCTGAGCATCCCTAGCCTGTTTGCCAGAAGTTGGGAATGGGCAACAGGGAGGGAATGGTCACTTGATGATTATCTGTTCTGTTCGGTCCCTCTGACGCACCTGGCCTGGCCACTGTCGGGAAAAGGATACTGAGCTATAGGGACCATTGGTCTGACCCAGTATGACCATTCTTATGTAAAAATTAATTATAATAATAAAAATGTTTGGTACAGAAACTCCCCAATATAATGACCTCTCAAGATAGCAACAATGTGAGATAACAACCTTGGCAAACACTGCATTTTAAAAATTTTGGCCTACTAGGAAACATATTTATATAAGTTTCCATTCCCAGTCACAAATCTAGCATTCTGGAGCAAAGTCACTAAAATATAGTCCAACAAACAAATGTTTATTTATTGTGTGCCTTATTTAAGCTGTCAGAGGTGCTTTCACATGAGTACACTTCCCAGGTGGGGGGCAAGAAGGCACCTTGCTCGTTCTTCCAGCTGCTTACTATTCGCTCTGGCCATGGCTGTCCATTCACTCCACCGCTCTGTTGCCAATGGCCCTGCGCAGTCACCTTCTGCTGCCACCTGCCACTGTAACCTCTGTGAGTTGGTCTCTTGAGGTTCCATCCGCTCTCCGTGATTTCAGCTGAACTCTCCGTAGGAGAACCTCACTGCTAGTGCAGTCTGGGCTGTCCTTTACATAAAAACACTGTCCCCGCAGCAGGACTAAGCACGTAGACCTGATTATCAGCGATTTCAGCTGCAGTGGTCACTTAACAGAACTAAAGACTATCTATGGAGCCTAATCAGCTCTGTCTTTAAACAGAAGAGAGGGACAGGTCCCCACCCTCTCTTCTGATCCCCTCAATCAGCACAGGCTAAGTACAGTTCTACTGCTTTTTACTCATACAATAAGAACAACATTTCATTCCCAACCTCACCCCCCGCATTCAAGTGATCTGTAACCCAACCCCAGCCAAAATCTATCACTTGGGCAACACAGCTCTGCTTGCTGGTAGACTAGGTGTGAATGTAAATATAATCTGGTCCTGAAGCCTTTCCCCTGAGCCCCAAACCCATCATTAGTTGTCAGGGAGAGCTCATTGAGACTTTGCTTACAAATCATCATTTGAAATTATTAGTTTGGTCAACATCATAGAAATGAATGCACTGACATTGTCATAAAAAACAACAGCTGTATAAGGAAGCTAGTCTGTGTTCATACTTTTCAAATGTATTATACTTTCTGAGACACGTATTTTATCATACACTGATATGCTTTTAAAGTATATATTAATGTTTCAATTTCAATTCAGATTTCCAAACAGTCACTAAATTGGCATGTTTCAGAGTAGCAGCCGTGTTAGTCTGTATCTGCAAAAAGAACAGGAGTACTTGTGCACCTTAGAGACTAACAAATGTATTTGAGGATAACCCTTTCGTGGGCCCACTTCATTGGATGCATAGAATGGAACTTATAGTGAGGAGATATATATACATACAGAGAACATGAAAGGTGGGAGTTGCCCAACCAACTCTAAGAGGTTAATTAATTAAGGTGAGTAGCTATTATCAACAAGGAGAAAAAAAAAAACTTTTGTAGTGATGATCAAGATAGCTCATTTAAGACAGTTTGTCTCTCTGTCTGAGGGATTGGCGCAAATGAGATTGTATCTTGGAGCCTGGCTGTAGACAATGGATCGTATGGTGTGTCCTGGATGGAAGCTGGAGGCATGTAGGTAAGTATAGCGGTCAGTAGGTTTCCGATACAGGGTGGTGTTTATGTGACCATCGCTTATTAGCACAGTAGTGTCAAGAGAATGACCGTTGGGGTGTGGATTGGTCTAGGCTGAGGTTGATGGTGGGATGGAAATTGTTTTGAGAATCATGGTGGATTCCTCAAGGGCTCTTTTCCATAGGTCCAGTGATGAAGATGTCATCAGTGCAGTGCAAGGAGTGAGATGGCGTTAGGGATGAGAGCTAAGGAAGCGTTGTTCTAAATCAGCCATAAAAATGTTGGCATACTATGGTGCCATGCGGGTACCCATAGCAGGGCCACTGATTTGAAGGTATATATTGTCCACAAATGTGAAATAGTTGTGGGTGAGGACAAAGTCGCAAAGTTCAGCTGCCAGGCTTGGCATGTAACTAGTTCACAAAACTGGGGAGGGGGTGTTGGGGAAATTCAGGGGGGGGTGTAGGGAAATCCCTAGAGGTACCATTTGAAAACTAACAACTTTTTGGTCAATAAGATCATGATGCAACATTACATAGAGAGTTCTGAGTTCCCCCTGTATGACATTACTTGTGAAAATCTGACAGCCCCTCCTAGGCAAATGCTGTTAAAGAGGTCTGTCCTAAACAAAGGAATGGGGGTTTATACAAGCAGCAAACAGGGTCATCAAGACAGAAGGGAAGGAGATGGTAGCAAACAGAGCAATTACATTTCAACAAACACAAGTGGGGGAAGAGCACATGTAATGTTGATAAACCCTCGTTGTTGGCAGACAGGATCAAACCTGGGTCTTCTGGAGCTTAGTACATAATTCTCTACTACATGAGCTAAGAGTCAACTGGCTGTTAGCTAGGGCTGTAGAGCAGACTCATTTAACTGTCTCTAAATGGTCTCGGTGCTAGTAGATAGGACAGAACACCACACCCAGGAGGTGTGTGGGTTACATACTTCCCCTTGCTGAGCTCAGAGACTTCCCGGTTGAAATTCCAGACGAGCACCCACTTGTAACATTGACGGACACCTGTTGGTGGCGAGCGGGATTGAACCTAGCGCCTCTGAAACTTCCTGCATGAGTCTCTACCGCATGAGCTAAAAGGCTGCAGCGCAGACTGATTTTAGCTGTCTCTCATTAAGTGGTCTTGGTGCCACTAGAAGGCACAGGACACCACACCTAGGAGGTGTGTGGGTTACACACGGAGCCTTCACCGCCAGACTTCAGGTCCCCTTCCTCACAGCTTGGATAAACTTTACTTTGAGGGGATCCTTTAGAACAGTGGCTCTCAACCTTTTCAGTCTACTGTGCCCCTTTCAGGAGTCTGATTTGTCTTGTGTACCGCCAAGTTTCACCTCACTTAGAAACTACTTGTTTACAAAATCAGATCTAAAATACAGGTGTCACAGCACACTCTTACTGACAAAGTGCTGACTTTCTCCTTTTGTCTGTATGAAATTTTAACCTGTACTTATTTTGCTAGTGCTTGTTTTATAGCCTGCTGTAAAACTAGGGCAAATATTGACAGGAGTTGATGTGCTCCCTAGAAGACCTCTGTGTACCCCGTGCCCCTGGTTGACAACCACTGCTTTAGAAGAATCAGCTTCCAAGACTCAATGGACTAGAAAAGAAAGGGGCACACAACCCCACATTCTTTCACCGAAGAAAACAAAACCACCAGCACCTTTGGGCCCCTGGAAGAGAGCCTGAGCAAGGGGAGAGCCGGTCACCATTTTGCTGGGAGACTGTGGCTGAGAGAAACAATCTTGAACAGAGCCTGTGTGAAATAAGGCATACATTTATATTGGTGAGAGTAATTAATCATTGGAACAATTTACCAAAGGTTGTAGTGGATTCTCCATCACTGACAACTTTTAAATCAAGACTGGATGTTGTTCTAAAAGAGCTGCTCTAGGAATGAATTTGGGGAAGTTTTCTGGCCTGTGTGATATAACATTCCGGCCTTGGAATCTATGAAAGCACCTTTCAAAGGGCAGTATGGGTTAGTAGACTATTAAACACATGAGGAAACTGAGGTACAGAGAGGCAAACTCATCCAGGCTCATGCAACAGGTCAGTAGCAGAACTGCGACTGCACTGAGGTTTCCTGACTGCCCAGCCAGTGCTCTGCCCATTGAAACACACTGTCTCCTCGATAGTACATTATATTCCCTGAAAATAAATTCTGAATAAGGAAAGGAGAGCATTCACGCTAGCAATCAGATTTCTTGGAGTTCATCCAGTGACAGAACAGAAGTCAAGTCATATGACCCGAGTGTCCAATCCACACACTGTGAGTTTGAAGTAGCAAACTGATTCCTGAAGAAGAATTATTCATTGAACTCACCCCAGGATTATTTTTGAAATAGGGATAAATTTGAGTGCCCTGTAAGCTTTTTACAGAGAATTTGTGAAGAGGAAATGAGTTGGGTTCACAGCCTAAATTATTCCCCATGAATTATTTGCTTGGCTGTAAAGATAAGTGCTTCCATACCCTCCACATATCGGCAGGTACTGCCGACCCGATACATTCAAACAAGTCAGGCCTCCCGAATCATGAGATTTTAAAATTATCTGGGAGATTCCTTTGATTTGCCTTATACTTTTAGAACCATTGGGGGGAAGGTCCCATTTTGAAGCATGATGGGCTAGACATTTACTATTTTTTAAATGAAAGTGGAGATTCTTGTGTGCTCGGGGGCCCCACTCCGGGGTATTCTCTCCGCACCAGCCGTTTCCCTGACCCCTGATCAGCACATTAAGTTCAAACCAAATACAATTTATTAAACAGCAACTGTAAGGAAAATAAGGAAAAATGGAAGAGGGTTAAGGGGAACAAGGGACCCGCCCTGTGGGCTGGGGGGCACCACAACCGGCGTCTCTGGGATGTGAGAGCAGGTCACAGCCTGTTCCTCACACTTCTGGCTCCCTCGCAGGCCTCAGGCTCTAGCTAGCCAGGCCCTTCTCCTCAGATTGCCCACCTCCTCGGTCAGGGTCACATTCCCTCTACCCCAAGTCCAGCCTGTGTGTCTGGGAGCATCTCCCTGCTTTGGCCCCCTGCCCCCTCACACTCCCCAACCACTCTCCGTGCCCGGCTCCAGCATGACCAGAGCCCGCAGTGCCAGCTCTGGCCCCGCAGCTCCCCGCTGCAGCTTGGTCCTGGCTCCCCGATGGCCCAGCTGGTCTGCACTGCCCCAGCTCCCAGATGCTCCAGCTCCCCTATCTCTGGCTGCTGCTTTCCCCTTAGCTCTGCCCCGCTCGCCTGAGGCAGCTTCCCTCACACAGAGGATGGGCTTCTGGGCTCCTGGCTCCCTCATTGGCCGGCCTGCCCTGTCAATCAGGCTCACCTGGAGCATTGGCATTTACCCCTTTGCCCTGGGGACTGTCAGTCTCAGGATCCTGATTACTCTTCATCTATTCCCCTTTCTTTTGGTACTGGGAGAGGCCAGCCAAAAAACCCCACGAAGTGTCAGTGGGGGGCAGCAGCCCCCTCCTGCTGGCCTAGATCCAGTCTTCAGAGCAGGCCCCTTGGACTGAACTGGAAATTGGAGTTCAAAACACACACACATCCAGCCCCTGATGCTTTGAGCTCCAAACAGTTCTTAGATCTGGCTGAGGTTCCACTCTCACAAGCTCTTCATCTACCCACCCTACCCATCCCTTCTTCCGAGTGCAGAGCGCCCTGGGCGCCATGACAATATCTTCAGCACCAGGGATTTCACGTAACCCCGCCTGAATTTCCCAACACCCCTTCCCCAGTTTGTGAACTAGTTACATGCAAACCTGGCAGCCGAACTTTGCGACTTTTCTCACCCACAACTATTACATTGTGGACAATATATATCTCCATCAGTGGCTCTCTATGGGTACCCGCATGCACCATAGTATGCCAACATTTTTATGGCTGATTAGAACACGCTTCCTGTAGCTCCATCCCTAACGCCCCTACTCTCCTTGCACTGCAATGATGACACTCCTTATCATCTGACCTATGGAAAAGAAGCCCTTGAGAATTCCACCATGATTTCAACAATTTCCATCCCAACCCAAACCTTAGCCTAGACAATCCACACAACGGTCCATTTCCTTTGCACTACTGTCTAATAAGCAACATGGTCACATTAATCACCACCTATATGGGAAAACTACCTCGCCCGCTATCCTTCACCAACATGCCTCCACTATCCATCTATAACACATCCAACCATTCCATTGTCTAACAGCCACTTTAAGATACAGACCACGTTGCTCCAATCCTCAGAGAGAGACAAAATACACTTACAGTCTTTATCAATCATTCTAAAAACTTTCAATTTACCACGTGTTGAAGTGAAAAACAGACTTGATCAGAGCCAGAAGAGTACCCAGCGAAGTCATGTATCTACAGACCTAGGCCCCCCAAAAAGAAAAGTTAACGAACGGCCACTTATCCCCCAACTAAAACCTCTCCAGCGCACTTCATAAGGAATCTTACAGCTATACCTGAAGAGATACCATCACTACTCACAATCTGGGAGAAGGCAGTCTTCGCTTACACACGCCCCACCGAAAATACCACAAGAACATCTAATTCCAACAAACAAAAACACCACCAGGACCTATCCTTGCAACCAAAAGCCTGATTGCACTCTGTTCCCAATATCTATTCAAGTGACGAACCATCATAGACCTAATCCATCTCACCACTACCCCATCAGGCGGCTTTGTTCACCCTGCACATTCTCTACCATACTGTGATATGTATCGCCATCCATCGGGCCAGCATGCCCCTCTGACCATGGACATGGCCATAACCAGCACATCTCTACACAAAAGAATACAAGGACACAAACCCTGAATCAGGAATTCATAACATTCAAAAACAAGTAGTGAGAAAGCACTTAACCTCTCTGGCCATTCAGTAACAGATTTAATCCTCTATTCCAGTGCAATTTTGGCAAAGAAAAGTTCAAAAAACAGACCTCAACTAAAACTGCTGACTTCAGATTAACATATGCAAACTAGATACAGTTCAAAGGCTTAAATACGAATTGACCATTACACACATGGATCTAGTCCCACCTGTTAGCGATCCTCACACCTTTTTGTCAAACTGTTTTAAATGAAGCGATCTTGAATTATCACTAACAAAAGTTTTTTTTCTTCCTGCTGATAGTAAGCTCATCTTAATTATTTTAACCCTCTTAAATTGTGTGGGCAACTTCCCACCTTTCATTGTTCTCTGGATGTATATATAGCTGCCTCCCTAGAAGTTCATTCTATGCATCTGATGAAGTGGACCCTCAAAGCTTCATTGACTAAATACATTTTGTCAGTCTCTACAGGGTGCCACAAAGTACTCCTGTTCTTTTTGGCAGATCTAGAGCACTAACACGGCTGCTACTCTGAAACATGCCGAAATTTAGTGACTGTTTGGACAAGTATTGCAATTGAGATCTGAAACACTTAATACATAACTTAAAGCAACAATACAGTGGTACTGACAAATACTATTATCTGAAGCTTAATAGATTTGAAGTATGAACATTTGACTAGCTTCTTGACAGATGTTTTTTTTAATACAATGTAGTGCAGTCCAATTATCCCATGATGTTCGGCCAACATAATAATCTTAGTGATGATTTGGAAGCAAGTACCTCACTTATGAGCTCTCCCTGACAACTACAATGAGCGTGCGGTGCTGGGTGGGAAAAGGCTCCAGGACCAGATTGTATTTACATTCCACACCTTATTACTTAGTATCCAGCAAATAAGCTGGAGTTGCCCAAGTATTAGATTTTGGCTGGGTTGTGTTAAATCATTGAATGTGGACGGTACTTGGGTTGGAAATGAGAATGTTGTGTTCTTATTGTATGAGTAAGAGCAGTTAGAACTGTACTTAGGCCTGCATGATTGAGGGCATCAAAAAAGAAAGTGGATCTGTTCCCTCTCATGTTTAAAGGACAGAGAGCTGATTAGGCTCCATAGAGAGTCTTGCTGTTCTGATTAAGTGACCACTGCAGCTTGAAAACACTGTATCAGGCTACGTGCTTAGTCCTGCGTGGGACAGTGTTCCTGTGGTACAGTGTTTTGTACGTAAAAGACAGCCAGATGCACTAGCAGTAGTTCCCTCACTGAGAGTCAGCTGAAATACACTGAGAACGGAGTGCGAACTTCAAGAGATCAACTATGCAAAAGGTCAACAGTGGCAGGTGGCAGCAGAAGGTGAGCCGAGCAGCGGCTATTGGCAACAGAGTGGTGGAGTGAATGAACACCATGGCCAGAGTGAACCAGTAAGCAGCTGAGGAATGGCAAGGTTATGCCTTCTTCCCCCCACCTGGAAGGATGTACTCCGTGAAAGGCACTCCGACGGCTTTAAATAAGCGGCACATTAAAATAAACATTTGTGTTGTGGAACTACTTTTAGATGCCATTTGCTCCAGAATCGCTAGATTTGTTACTAGGAATGGAAACTCTATGAATAAGTTATTTTTCCTAGTAGCAAGATTTTTAAACTGCAATAGTATGTGCCAAGATTTGTCATTTCTAACATCGTTGCTGTCGTGAGAGGTCATTTATGTTGGGTAGTTTCTGTACTAAACATTTTTAATAATTATAATTAATTTACGTAAGACTGTCATACGTGGGTCCAGACCAATATCCAATTATAGCCTAGTATTTCTGTCTTCGAACAGTGGTCAAGCCAGGTTGCGTCAGAGGGACACTGAACACTAACAGGTAATCATCAGTGATCCATCCCCTGTCGCCCATTCCCAGTTCGGGGCAAACAGGATATATACACATAGTTGCATCCCTCCCCATCTGGCTGTCGTATGCATGGACCTATTCTCAAGGAATGTATCTATTTCTTTTTTTTAATCCGTTATAGTTGTGGGTTCTATCACAGCATCCTTGGCAAAGAGTTCAGCGGGGTTAACTTTATGTTGATGTGAAAGAAATCACTTCTTTTGTTTCTTTAAAACCTGTGCCTATTAATTCATTGGGTGTACTGCTAGCTCTTGTGTTATGTGAACAATTAAATAACAATTTCCTTACTCACTATTCTTCACACCAGTCAAGATTTTAAAGACCGACTATCATAGCTCCCTAGTATCTCTTTTCTAAGAATGAACATTCCCAGTGTGATTCTTAATTTTCCTGCCTTTGTTTTCAGTAACCCCTATCATTATTAGTTGCTCATCTTGTACGTTTCTCAGTTTCAATATATATTTTGGATGCGGTGACCGAGAGCTCCTCACAGCTGTTTCCAGTGTAGAAGTACATCAATTTTATTTTTACTGTCTTATTATTCTACCCTTCTTTTAAAAAGCAACGGTATCTAGAGTAGCAGCATGTTAGTCTGTATCTGCAAAAGAATAGGAGTACTTGTACACGTAGGAGGACTAACAAATTTTTTTGGCATAAAGCTTTTGTGGGTTGTCATAAACAGATAGTAGGAGTTAGTGGACAAGAAGTACTTTATAACGTCTTTCTGACTGTGAAGGTAACGAAGTCAGGTAAGCTTGCTGTCCCTTGACCAGAGACCAATCAGGAGACAGGATACTTTACAATCGTTGAGGAGGGAAGTTTTTGTGCTGTGATGTTGGTGTTTGGTGTTGTGTCACGACTGGGGGGCTCGAGAGACCAAGACGTGGACACCAGGTTTCTCTCCCAATGCTCCCTGATACAGGTTTGATTCCAAATAGTAAGTACTAGATAGACTAAAGCGATTACGCTTATGTCTTGCTTTTCTTATTTGCATCAATGTGCATTTGCTGGAAGGTGTTTAATTGTGTATTGGCGTGGAAAGGGTTTCAATTTTAAATTTGCTGAAAGGATTTTAATTTGTATTTTGATACTTAGGCTGGGGGTATTCCCAGTGCACTACAGCTAAAAAAACCCTGATACCTATTCCATTTTAATTTACAAAGATAATTTTACTGTTTTGTTGTCTCTCTTTAATAAAAGTTGCTTGTTTAAGACCTGATTGTTATTGTTTTATTCTGGTGAGGACCCAGGGGACTGGGTCTGGACTTCACCAGGGAATTGGTGGGAGAGCAGCGAGGGGAAGGAGGAGAGAAAGGCTATCTGTCGTTCTGTGCCAGGATATACTTTCTCTCTCAGGAGAGTCTGGGAATGGGGGAAGAGAAGGAGGGCGGGAAGGTTGATTTGCCTCTCTGTTTTGTGATTCAAGGATTTTGAATCACAGTATCTTCCCAGAGTACCCAGGAGGGAAGTCGGGAGAAGGCAAGGGGGGGGGGAAGGGTTTTACTTTCCCTTGGTTAAGATGGCCAGAGGTCTTGAGGTCTTTGGGTTCCCGGGGCAAGGTTTTTGGGGACCAGAGTGTACCAGCACTGGAATGTCTTGTTGGTTGCGTACAGGTTCTAAGCTGGGTAACTTGAGCTTAGAAGGATTCATGCTGGTATCCCATCTTTTGAACACTAAGGTTCGAGTGGGGAATTGTTACCATGAACAGGCTACTTCCGTTGAAGTGGGCTGTAGCCACAAAGCTTATGCTCAAATAAAATTTTTAGTCTCTAAAGGCTGCCACGACTACTTCCTGTGCTTTTTAAAAATGCTAAAGAATGTTGGAATCATTGACTGCCGCTGCACACTGGGGTGTTTTCAAAGAACTAATCCCACAAAACATCCAAGAGTTCTTCTGAGCTGAGTACAGCTAATTGACCTACACCATCATTATTTATGTAATAGTGAGGATTGTTGTCCAATGTGATCCACTTGCATTGCATCGCAATATTGAAATTCATTCTGCCATTTTTGTTGCCCAGTACCGCAGTCTTTGTTGAGATCCCTTTGTAATGGCTTCCCAGTCGTGCCTCAAAGGGACTAACTTGTCGTTGGAAGTGATTTAATGTTCAATATCTGCAAATTCTTGCCATCATAGCACTGTCCTTTACCCATTTTCATCCGAATCTTTATGGTGATGTGCGTATAGACGTCATGGTCCCGAAGTATGAACCCTCAAGCATACCACCTATGGGGCTTAGCTCTCTGACCATTCTTGACATTGAATCAAGACACAATTTGTATTGGCGACTACTCGTCTGGTTTCCCCAATGTGATTACCAGAGGTACGTGATCTATAGAGAGGTTGCGCTCTTACTGTTTCTCCCCGATGCTTACTTTTCAAAAGCGATTTAAATTAAATGATTTTAAAAAATGTTTAATGATGTGATTTCAATATTTGATTCGCGTTTTTGTGCTGGTATGATACGTGTTTTTTACGCGGTAGACTTGGTTACGTGGGTGGAAATCGGGGGACACTTGATCCTCTCATATAGTGTTAAGAGTGCGGTGCTCATCGTAACAATGAGGTACTCTCTTTACTTATTCTTGGATCTCTTTTCATATCTCGTTCTCTCTCTGTACTTTTACAGGGCTGAAACAGTTCCCGTCCCAGACAGCTTGATGTAAGTCTGCTTGTCCAAGGGGCCTCTGTCTGGGCTCGGTTGTGGGGGTGTTGCTTCAATGTGGAAACCAATGCAGAGTGTCCCAGCACCTCCTGTCTGCAGCACAGGCCCGCCTGGGACATGGGGTTTACTACAAGCTAAGGAGGGGGGGTCCCCCTTGATCAAACAGTGGCAGAGACTCCCTGATTGGATGCCTCAGCACTACCACAGTGGGCTCTATATAGAGCTAGAGCTGGGCAAACAATGGATATTTCAGTTCAGTGGCAGTTATGAGAAATACGTTATTTTAAAGTTTTTTGGGGGTCAAACTGAATGTGAAATTTTTCAGACTTTTCAGTGACTCAAGGACAGTCCATGGTGGGTCTATTCTAGAGCAGAGATTTGAACTGTTGCCTTTTACAGCTAGGGTAAATGCAGCCTAACCTACTAAAGGCAGAGAAGTTGCAACACCACCAGCAGCACCACTTTTTTCCTTCTCTCTTGGCCCTTTTGTGACTGGCCAAAACTGTACGTGTCAAATGCGCTATTCGCTTCAGGTCACTCGAAACTGAAATAATCCTCTTCATCCAAAGAACGTCACCCAGTTTGACACAGAACATCAAGAGCTAAATTCACAATGCGACTGAGGTGTGGTGACAGTGAACGTCACCAGGCCTAACTTTTGAATGATACACAAAACCTGGGTTGGTGCCTGGGCTCCCTGTAGAACAACTGGGGTGAGACAGACACCTGAGAAAGGGATTCACAAAAGCTGGCGGTGGAGGAGACTCCAAGTTCAAGGCCCACCCTGTAGCTGAGGGGAGAAGAATTTGAATGGGGATCTACCACCTGTCAGGTGAACACACTGGGCTTTGGGACAGCCTGACAGGGGCTCCCTCAATCACTCCTGTTGAAGCTGTTCCATTGGGGGAAAAAATCATTGGTGCAGGGAGCCTGGACACTGGGTCTTCCACTCTTCCCTCACCCTCTGTAAGCTCACTTAGAGGAGCCTGATTGGGCCCCTCAGCTAAGTTAGGTGGCCAGACTCCTCCTGCCCTGGTGTGGGTGCTGCAGGGAGCATGCTCAGATGCCTAGTGAACTTTTACAACAAAAAATGTCACTGTCGAGCGAGTTTAAGACCCTGCAGTGGTGAGCAGCAGCTGGGCGGGGGGTTGGGCATCCCAATGCGGCCTGATTCTGGCCGTTAGGTGCCTAAAGCAGCTGTTAGACACTTAAGCCCTGTGGTGAATCTGGCTCCAAGAGGTCAGCAGAGCTGGGAAGGGATATGAGCTCATAGGAAGAAGGAATCACAACTGGGAGAGGCTCAAGAAGTTTTGGGGCCTTTCTACCTGGAATCCCGTCTGAGCCATTCCCATCTCTTGGAAAGCAAAGAAGTTCCTCATAGACTTTAAGGTCAGACAGGAACATTGTGATCATCTAGTCTGACCTCCTTCACCTTGCAGGCCAAAGAACCTCACCCATCCCCTCATGTAATAGACCCATAACCTTCCCGAGCCTTTATGGCGTGGGGCAAACCAACCAGTACTTGGTTTTGTCAGAAGTTGATCTCATCAGGTTCCTTGGGCTACATACCTCAATAATTCCCAGGCTTGAGAAGCTCCTTGTAGAGCTATCAGCTACAACACCTTCCCTGGGCCCTAGTGCCACCCCATCCCCAGCCTCTCCTCCCTCCCAGTGATGCTGGCGATGGCTAACCAATGGGTTGCTTGTACTTGAGGCTGCTATCCCTGTAAGGCTGGAACGTCCTGCTGTAATATTACCTGCATCTCTAAGGGGGTTAGCAGAACCTTCTCTCCAGCCACTTGTCTGCTCCCAGACACTAGGTAGATGGCTCATGTTCTGCTCTCCAAACTTTGGCCTTTCTACGTTCTTGTGCTGCAGGTACTCGAGCCCAGGAAGCTCAGCTAATATGTGGAATGCAGGCACAGTGGACTGGGGTTTAAGTTGCAGGGCACCTCAACTGTCCAAGCCTCAGTTCTTGAGATCTCTGTTTTCCACAGCTTGGCCGTGGCCATTCATTATACTAAAGCTCCCTTTAATTAGTACTATCTTCCTCCCCTGCTCCGACACCCCAGCCCCATGACATCTCAGGTCTTGGATGGTGTGCTGTAGAGAGGGGAAATTGGGGTTAGTCATACTCCATTCGGAGGGCACTCCCCTCGGGTCTGTGGCAGATCTCTCCTTCTTTCGCTCTTTGGTTCAAGGGCTTCACTTCCTTCCTGCCCCAGCCCCTCCCTTGGGTCTTGTGTCTGCCAACTTGGAAATGCCAAACTCCAACTTTCCATCACCCCAGGAAAGCCCTGCCTTTTATCTCCTAGGAAGTTTCTCTTCTGAGCCCCATGGAGACCCCTGCTTTCCATCCTCTAGTATAAACATCTCTGGGACATTTCTGCCCACTGCTGCCACCCTTCGATGTCTAGCACCAGGTCAGTTTCTGAAAACTTAGAGGGTCTGCAATTCTCCTCCTTCATGGGTTGTTGGCTTTTATTCACATACGTGGCCAAAACATCTGTAAGGATGAGACTTCGGCCATGCATCTTCCAAGGAAGGATTGATTCTTGAACCAGATGAGGTAAAATAACAAATCCAGTGAGCTAGTCACACCGTCAGTCTCATTGAAGCCCCAGGCCCTGCTTTCATCTTGGAATCTGGGGTTAAACGTCATACTCCAAGAAGAGTCTCTTAGCATCAGTCTCTGTGTCCCACGACAACAAGCGATTGTTCTCAGCCACTTTGGCCCATGCTTACAAGGCCCACTGGTTGCTAGGGAGATGGTGGAAATAGTGGGCCCCTTCTGTTAATGGGCATGCTGGCAGGGTGGGATTCAGTAGTATGGAAACCGGAAATAGTATAAGGGACCTACCATCAATCAAACCCTAACCCTTCTCCTTGGCCACTTAAACCCTGCCCCTTGACCCCTTAAGCCCCGACCACCTGTCACTGGAAGTCCCACCCATGGGGAATATTACTTCCGGGGTCAAGGAGGACACATGACCAGAAGCAAAGTGTGTCATGTGATCCTTCTATGAATTTATCCCACTTCCCTCTACCAATCAGGAAGGGTTTCTCCTTCGTAGGCCTGCCCTGAGAGGTGATTTGACCAATCAGGGGTGTTCCGGGGCATGGTGACCCATCCGGAAGTGGTTCGTGTGACCCCTCTAAGAACTCCTCCACTGCCCTCTGCGAATCACGATGGGTTTCAGCCACACAGCACCGTCCTGAGAGCAGATTTGACCAATCGGTGGTGTTCCGGGGCAGGGTGACTTGCCCAGACGAGGGTCGTGTGACCCCTCTAAGAACTCCTTCCAGCGCCCTCTGCCAACCAGAGCGCATCACCATCACCCCATAAGACCCAGCAATCGGGGCAGAAGAGGCCATCTTTTACCAAGAACACGTGCTTTAGAAATCGTGGAAACATGGACTCCTTCACCACCCTGGTGAGAACTTCTGACTTTGTGTTAGCCCCGAGGGCCTTTGGACTTGTGTGGAGAAAGCGCTACATGAGCGACAGTTCCGATGATGGCCCTTTGACTCAGCCGTTGATGGATACGCCAGAACCCGAAACCCAAACCCTCGTGAGGCACTCCTATGAGCATGAAGGTCTCTCATTGTCCGCCTCCCTAGAGGTGGAAGACGCACACAGCTCGGGGGAGTCACCAGAGGACAAGGTGAACAGAAAAGACATCGCTCAGGTAAATGAATGATTAAGAAGTGACGGATGATGATGGGGTGTAGTGAGGTTAGGAACCAGGAGGTTGTGTAAATCTAAAAACAAGCAGTGGGGTGCTTACACTGTTTCTTTGCTGAAAATCTCTCAACAGCTCGACGATGCCTTTCTAGAGGTCTTTGAGAACTGACTTCGATAGCCTCGTGGGAGTAAATATATCACGCATCAGCTGTTTTTGCTCTTGTCTGAGACACAGATCTCAAGAGGAAAATCCGGAAAAGGACAAAATGGAAGAATCAACCAGCTCAGACTCCCTTATGGTAGGAGTCATGGTGTCCATTTTTACAGGCGGTTGTAAAAGATCGTGTTAAACCAGGCGATTAATCAAACTTATTTTATTTAAATGTGTCAATATGAATGTGTCCCCCTTCATATTTGTGTTAGTAAAAGACGGTACTAGTAACAGTCATTTCTATATAGGCAGCTCTGTTAAATAAAATATATTACACCCCCGGGGAATTTGAGAGCTTCGGCGGGGCGAACCCTCTTTCTCAAGTGGCCAGAAAGCATAGTAAAACTTTAAATAGAAGACAGGTAACAGCTTGTCTTTCAGACAGGGACATTTACATTTTACACATTTCCACCCCACCATCAACCTTGGCCTGGACCATTCCACACAAGAGATCCACTTCCTAGACATCACAGCACTCATAAATGATGGCCATGGGGAGTAACCTGAGGGGGCCCGGGAACTGCTTCCCGCCCCAGCTCATCTCTGCTCCACCGCCGCCATTCCCCGAGTGTGCCACAACTCCCCTTCTCCCCTCTCCCTCCCAAGCTTCTCGCCGGGGAGCGGAGGTAAGCTGGCGTGCGGGAGGCGGGGGGGGAGAGGCAATTTTTTGAGGGCAGCAAATTTGTTAATCCGCCACTGCCCCCAACTAAAACCTCTCCAGCGCATCATCAAGGATCTACAACATAGCCTGAAGAACGATCCATCACTCTCACAGATCTTGGGAGACAGGCCAGTCCTCGCTTACACACAGCCCCCAAACCTACAGCAACCACACACCATACAACAAAAACACTAACTCAGGAACCTATCCTTGCAACAAAGCCTGTTGCCAACTCTGTTCGCATATCTATTCAGGAGATACCATCATAGGACCTAAATCACATCAGCCACACTATCAGAGACTCATTCACCTGCACATCTACCAATGTGATATATGCCATCATGTGCCAGCAATGCCCCTCTGCCATGTACTTTGGCCAAACCGGACAGTCTTGACGTAAAAAAATAAATAGACACAAATCAGACATCAAGAATTATAACATTCAAAACCCAGTCAGAGAACACTTCAATCTCCCTGGCCACTTGATTAGAGACCTAAAAGTCACAATATTACAACAAAAAAACTTCAAAAACAGACTCCAACAAGAGACTGCTGAATTGGAACTAATTTGCAAATTGGACACCATTAAATTAGGCTTGAATAAAGACTGGGAGTGGATGGGCCATTGCACAAAGTAAAACTATTTCCCCATGCTTATTTCCCCCCCCACTATAGTTCCTCACATCTTCTTGTCAATTGCTGGAAATGGGCCATTTTCATTACCACTACAAACAGTTCTTTTTCTCTTCCTGCTGATAATAGCTCACTTTAACTGATCACTTCTCCTTATAGGGTGTGGAACACCCATTGTTTCATGTTCTCTGTGTATTTATATATATTCTTCCTTCTGTATTTTCCACTGCATGCATCCGACGAAGTGAGCTGTAGCCCATGAAAACTTATGCTCAAATAAATATGTTAGTCTCTAAGGTGCCACAAGTACTCCTGTTCTTTTTTTTTCACTTTACACAAACTGGCTCAATATGTTTTAAAAAGAAACAAGACCATTGTTTCAGATGTAGATGTGCAATGGCAGGCAAATTTGGTGGATATGCATCAGTTCTCCAAATGCAACAGCGGTTTTAAGTACATCTTAACAGTGATAGACATTCTATCCAAATATGCCTGGGCCTTAGGCCTAAAAGACAAGATGAGTGGTGAGGTATCCAAGGCCTTTTCAAGCTATTTTCAGGAAAGGTCGCATGCCTTAAAAATTACAAACCGATCAGGAGAAAGAATTTTTAAACAAACCTTTAAGCAGAATTATTAAAGTGGCATGGAGTTCACCAGTTTGTTACTAATAATACTGCTCTACAGCCAAAATGCTTCTGAAATAAATGTACTCAAACTTTACTAATTCTGGGTCACTGAGAATGAAAATGATGCTTTAAAATTGTTGATTGGCTCTAGTCTAGCTGTTGGGCTCAAGACTACAGCAGTGGAATCTCCTGGCAGGTGATGTTAGGGTTTCCATGTTCCATGACCATCAAAAGGATCTTGTCCATTCTTCTTCATGGAAGGTGATCTTGTGTAGCCTGCAACAACATCGATGGTGTGATGGCAGCCCTCAACATCGTTCACGATCCAGATGAGTGGAGACTGTTCATTGATTCATCGAAGACGAGTCTTAAAGCTGTTTTGCTGCATAATGGCAATGTTTTGCCATCAATTCCAATTGGTCATGCAGTCCATACACCATTAAATTAGGCTTGAATAAAGACTGGGAGTGGATGGGCCATTGCACAAAGTAAAACTATTTCCCCATGCTTATTTTTTCCCCCACTACAGTTCCTCACAGCTTCTTGTCAATTGCTGGAAATGGGACATTTTCATTACCACTCCAAACAGTTCTTTTTCTCTCCTGCTGATAATAGCTCACCTTAACTGATCACTCTCATTACAGGATGTATGGTAACACCCATTTTTTCATGTTCTATGTGTATATATCTATCTTACTACTGTATTTTCCACTGCATGCATCCGATGAAGTGGGCTGTAGCCCACAAAAGCTTATGCTCAGATAAATTGGTTAGTCTCTAAAGTGCCAGAAGTACTCCTGTTCTTTTTTCACTTTGCACAAACCAGCTCGAATAAGTTTTAAAAGAAACAAGACCATTGGCTCAGATGTGGATGTGCAATGACAGACAAATTTGGTGGATATGCACCGGTTCTCCAAATGCAACAGCGGTTTTAAGTACATCTTAACAGTGATAGACATTCTATCCAAATATGCCTGGGCCTTAGACCTAAAAGACAAGACGAGTGGTGAGGTATCCAAGGCCTTTCAAGCTATTTTCAGCAAAGGTCGCGTGCCTCAAAAATTACAAATCGATCAGGGAAAGAATTTTTAAACAAACCTTTAAGCAGATTATTAAAGTGGAATGGAATACACCCATTTGTTACTAATAGTGAAGTCAAAGCAGGGCTTGTAGAGCAATTTAACAGTCCTTTAAAAACTAGGATGTGGAGATATTTTACAGCCCATAACACCTTTTGCTACATTGATGTGTTGTTACCTGACTTTAAAGAGTTACAGCCAAAGTTTCACAGAATTATACGTACCAGACCCGCTGATGTTAACCCTTCCAATTCTTTGAAGGTATGGAAAATGGTTTACAGATATGGTTTAAAATAAAACCGGTTGTTTCCCCTTTGAGAAATGCAACCACATGAGACTTCTAAAACCAAAGGAGCTTTTGAAAAAGGTTATGAACAGACATTTACCGATGCGATATTCCTTGGGCATGCCTAGCCTTGCTCAAAACATGTTTCAACAAGCACAGACGTGTATCTTGCGATGATTTTCATAGCCATGTTACCCAATAAAGCACCCCAGATGAGGGGTTTAAAGACAATTGATGTTTGGTGTTTGTTTGTTTGTTTTTAAAAAAAGACCAATTCAGAAAAAAGTACACAGATTATTATTTTTTTAATTAAAATAATCGCTCATGAGGTCCCCTAAATAATCCCCCAGAGGGGGATTCCACTCACACTCCCTTTTCACAAATATCACCAAGTCAGTGTCATGGTACAGGCACCACTCTTGCAACCTCTCTAGGAGGTTGTATAGTTCTAAGCGGGCATAAGCGGTGGTGAAACAGGCTATGAAGACATTGATATTGCCAGAGACAGAGTACCGGTCTTTTGCGTGCTTCCAAAACACACATGCAGTTTCATCATCAATAAACTCACAGGATGAAACCTTGTAATTGGGGGAAAACAGGTACTGAAAGAGTGGAGAAATTGGAGAGGGTCCAGAGAAGAGCAACAAGAATGATTAAAGGTCTCGAGAATATGACCTATGAAGGAAGGCTGAAAGAATTGGGTTTGTTTAGTTTGGAAAAAAGAAGACTGAGAGGGGACATAATGGCAGTTTTCAGGTATCTAAAAGGGTGTCATAAGAAGGAGGGACAAAACTTGTTCACCTTAGCCTCTAATGATAGAACAAGAAGCAATGGGCTTAAACTGCAGGAAGCAAGGTTTAGGTTGGAAATTAGGGAAAAGTTCCTAACTGTCAGGGTGGTTAAACACTGGAATAAATTGCCTAGGGAGGTTGTGGAATCTCTATCTCTGGATATATTTAAGAGTAGGTTAGATAAATGTCTATCAGGGCTGGTCTAGACAGTATTTGGCCCTGTCATGAGGGCAGGGGACTGAACTCAATGACCTCTTGAGGTCCCTTCCAGTCCTAGAATCTATGAATCTATAAAATCTAAAGGTTTATTCATAAAAGGAAAAAGATACAATGAGACATAGAATTGGTTAAATGGAATCAATTACATACAATAATGGCAAAGTTCTTGTTTCAGCTTGTAGCAGTGATAGAATAAACTGCAGGTTTTAATAAGTCTCTGGAGTACATCCCAGCTGGATGGGTCATCAGTTCTTTTTCAGAGCTTCAGTGTGTAGCAAAGAGGTAAGAAGCAGGATTGAAGACAAGATGGAGATGAGGCATCAGCCTTTTATAGTCTTTTCCATGTGTAAGAACCCACCTCTTTGTCCTTACTGTGGAATATTACAAGCAAAATGGAGTCTGGAGTCACATGGGCAAGTTCCTGCATACTTTGCTGACTTACAAAGTGCATCTGCCTTCTCTCAATGGGTCAATTGTGTAGCTGATGGTCCTTAATGGGCCATCAAGCAGGCTAGGCAGAGCTAACACCAACTCGTCTGGGATGTCACCCAGAAGCATAGCATAAGTTTGAGATACAGACAGGATAGAGCCATTATTCATAACTTCAACTACAAAATGACACATTCTTACAGACAGCATAATCATAACCAGCAACCCATAACCTGTTCTTAGACCCCTTATATGACCCCCTTTACATAAGATTTGGTGCCCACTACAGGACCTTGGTTGCAACCATGTTCTATACAGTCCCAGTTCAAGTCAATAATGTGACACAGGCATCTTCCGGTTTGGTCATTTTCTTTAAAACACGGTCAGGGTCTGCGCTAAATTGCACAGCATTTATCAAGGTCACCCCTTATGCTAAATGTTCTTGGGTTAGGCACAGACATTGCATAGCATAACCTATGGCAAAAACAGTGTTTTACAAGCTTTCCAAAAACAACTCAGTACACAAGTGCCAGAGCTTGAAGTTTATATCTACTGAAGTCCAAGTCACACAGTCATGGTGCCATTGGGCTGGCGCATCTATGACACAGTCCTCACAATCTTCAAAAACCTTTTCCCCAAGGCAGTGATTAAGGACAGCATAAACAGCAACACGTACAATAGTCTGCATGACTTTTTTACACTCACGACGTGGCGCTGGCTCAGTTAGTTCCATGCCAAGCCTCCTAAACTCCTCATAGCCATGATCCTCGGAGTCCTCTTCAACAATTTCTATCGGAATTGAGCAAAAACAAGAAGAGCCTTGTTCATCTTCACTGCTTGATGCAATGCTGTCCAGGACCTCTGAGTCCTCCAGAAAGGCATTGTCAAGCTGTTGAGAGATTTTCAGAAAAGAAACAGTGTAAGTTCCCACTGCTTGATTTTAAATATACACAACCCACCCCACCCCCCGGTTCCTAACCCCATTACACCCATCATCAACGGTCACTTCTTAATCATTCATTTACCTGAACAATGTCTTCTCCGTTCATCTTGTCCTCTGATGACTCCCCTGAGCTGCGTTCGTCTTCCACCTCTAGGCGGGGCGGACAATGAGAGGCCATCACACTCATCGGTGTGCCTCACGAGAGTTTGGGTTTCGGGTTCCGGCATATCCATCAATGGCTGAGTCAAAAGGCTCTCGTGGGAACTGTCGCTCATGTAGCGCTTTCTCCACACAAGTCCAAAGGCCTTTGGGGCTAAAACAAAGTCCAAAGTGCTCACAGGTAAGGTGAAAGAGTCCATGTTTTCATGATTTCTAAAGCACGCATCCTTGGTAAAAGATGGCCTCTTCTGTCCCGGTGCTGGGACTTATGGGGTGATAGCGTTGCGCTCTGATTGGCACAGGGCGCTGGGAGGAGTTCTTAGAAGGGTCACATGACCCTCATCTGGACAGGTCACTCCGCCTGGAACACCACTGATTGGTCAAATCTGCTCTTGGGGTGGTTCTATGTGACCAAAACCCATCGCGATTGGTAGAGTGCAGTGAGAATAGTTCTTAGAGGGGTTTCACGAGCCACTTCCGGATGGGTCACCCCACCCTGGAACACCCCTGATTGGTCAAATCACCTCTCGGGGCAGGTCTATGGGGGCAACCCCCCCCCAAATTGGTAGAGGGCAGTGGGAGGAGTTCTTAGAGGGGTCACATGACACACTTTGCTTCCGTTCATGTGTCCTCCTTGACCCTGGAAGTAATATTCCATGGGTGGGACTTCTGGTGATAAGTGGGCGGGGTTTAAGGAGTCAAGGGGCGGGGCTTTAGGAGTTAAGGGACAAGTTTGGGTTTGATTGACGGTAGGGCCCTAATAGTACTACTGGACACCCTTAGAGGCCCTTGCCTTCCAAAAGGGTGGCTTTGTAAATTTAATATCAGCTCTTCTTGAAGGAAGGATTGATTCTTGAACTGCATGAAGTAAAGTAACAAATCCAGTGAGCTAGCCACACCCTCAATCTCATCCAAGCTCCCAGGCCCCCCTTCATCTTGGAATCTGGGTTTAAATGTCATACCCCAAGGACAGTCACTTATACATCAGTCCCTGTGTCCCAGGACAACAAGCCATTCTTCTCAGCCACTTTAGCCCATGCTTACCAGGCCCACTGGATGATAAGGAGATGTTGGAATTTGTGGGCCCCTTCTGTTAGTGGGCATGCTGGCAGGGTGGGATTCAATAGTATGGAAAACGGACGCCCTAGGAGGCCCTTGCCTTCCAAAAGGGTGGCTGTGTAAATTTAGTGTCAGGTGTTCTTGAATGAGAGTCCTTGGACATTCGGGACTTCACTTTGTTTTGCAGCTTGCTGAAGGTTTGCTTGAGACACATTAACATCTGTTTGAGAACTTTGAACCTTGAAAGGGATGGTGCCCTAGCTCTGGAGGCCTTTGGTGACTTTGGGGGAGAACTGTCAGGACTCCCAGTTGCTTTCCCCCCAGCTTGCGAAAGCCCTGTTGTACTGATAGCAATGGACACCATCTTTGGTTGCTTGGTGGGAGCCGTTTTCCTCATTCCATCCTGCGTCTTGCTCTTGTCTGCTGGAAGGAGCCACAGCACTGGCATCATACTGTGGTTGGATGATGCTAAGGAGTCTCCTGGAGTCCACTGCTGTGGAATTCCATGGGATCTTCCAGGCAAGTCAGCACCTGCAGAGCCAGCTGGTATCTTCCATCGATGCTTACCACACTTTTTGCAGACTCTGATTGGCGGCTGGTCCCTGGAGAGCTTTGAATTCACGGTTCCATTGAACCCATGTGAATCCATGATGTCTTGAAGACCATGGAGCTCAGCAGATGTCTCCTTCTGAGTTTTCTTACCCTTCATCTTTCCTGGATATGCCTTGCAGCACTGCTGGCAAACTGAGACCTGGCCCGCCAAAGGGCAGGAGCTGCTCAACATTTCAGTCAGGTGCTTGATCTGCAGATCATGTGCAGCCTGCCCAGCAATGAGAGAGTCAAGGGTGGATCTTGTTAGCTGCTCAGAGTCTGGTGCCTCTGGGGCAACCTGGTGGCATTGGGTCCTGGGAAGATCTGCCCTGCTCTCACCTGCCTGTGTCCCTGGCCCCAGGCAGGAGCCTTCTCCCAAGAGAACCTTCCTGTCCTTGTGCAGCTCCAACTTCTTTTCAGTCCCTTTGGTGCTGCTTACACTGGTAAGGGGCTTTCTCAACTCGCTTCCATAAATCTGAAGTGTCGCTGTGAGTGTCTGCTCTGCTATTGTGGTTCCTGGAGGTGGCAATGTCAGACCCCCCCCTGCTGGCAGAGTGCAGCTTTCTGGGTTAACCTGGTTTCCTGCTGCGCCATCATTCCTGCCCGTCTCCATGGTGGTATCTTCCACTGGCGTTGGAGGACGTGTGGAAGAAGAGGAGCTTGTGCTTCGCACCCCCGTCTGCAGGAAATTGGTCTCCATCTCACTGAACTCCACACGGGCTCCCCTGGCTGGGACGGCGTGAGGCAGCTTTGCCGGGGGCTCTGGGTCCAGGGTGAGCAGCCCCCTCTGCATGACGAGATGCTCATGCCTTATGTGGAGTTCGACAGGGTGGGCAGGCTGTTGTCCCATCGCTGGGAATGCCACTGTCCTGGGCTTGCCTGGCTCCCTATGGGGGTGGAGTGGCCCAGGCAGGGCAGTCTCTCTCTGGAGGGGAGCATCTCTGTGCGACTCTCTCACCATCTTCATTTGGATCTCTGAGCATTTCTGAGCCACTTGATCCTGCAGCTGGACCCCCACTGTGGGCACAAGCCTGGCCAGGATGGCATCAGGGGATGCCATGATCCTGTGGGCCTTTTGGGGCAGGGATCCCAAGGGGCAGACACATGGCTCCTGGATCTCCTGCGCACGCTGAGGGCTGATGTTGGATCTGAGGGGCTCTGGGACCTTTGCTGGAAATCCACATTTGGGCCGATCTGTGTCTAATTCCAATTGCTGATTGGTGTCCCGCTCACTCAGCAATGGCTCCCCCGGGATGGGGGTTTGTGAATCCCCCAGTTGCCTCTGCAGATGCTTCTGTAGGATGTTGAAGTCTGAGCCCTGTGCTGATGTCTGGTCCAGATCCGTGGTCTACTCTCGCCGGTCTCGTCTGCTGTGGGCAGGAGGCCTGGGGAGAGGCTGGGCTTGGATGGGATGAGTGAATCCTTCCCAGCCTGCGACAGGCATGATCTCCCCTATGTGGCGGAGAGGCTCTGACTGAATCACGGCGGCTTCTCTCGGGGAAAAGGACCTGGGACTCCAGAGGGAAGAGGTGGTGGATTCCATAGAGGAACAGGAGAAATGTCTCATCGCAGATGTCGACATACTCGGCCTGTGGGAGAGAGCAGACAGAGACAGATGGGACATGGCCCAGCTGAGCAAAGGCAGGGCTTGGGCGCAGCCTTCCAACAGTAGTGCAATGGGGCAGTGCCTAGGCATGCATTGCACACCACACCCTGACACAAGAACATCAACTGGGTAACAAAGGACTGAGAGCGGGAGCTGGCATTCATTTTATCTATAACGATAACCCCTTCGTCACACGCACATGTGCAGCACCTGGCGCAATGGGGCCTTGAGCATGATTGGGAACCTAGTGCTATTTTAATAGAAAGATTAGCTAACAACAATTGCTTTGAGTGAGGAAGATGTGAGCATGTGTGTGTAACCCTTGCCAGAGGAGGTTGTGAAGGCCAAGATTATAAACTACAAAAGGAACTAGATAAATTCATCAGTGGCTATTAGCTTGGATGGGCAGGGATGCTGTCCCTAGTCTCTGTTTGTCTGAAGCTGGGAATGGGCGACAGGGGACGGATCATTTGATGATTCCCTGTTCTGGTCATTCCCTCTGCTGCACCGGCATTGGCCAGTTTTGGAAGACAGGATACTGGGCTGGATGAACCTTTGGTCTGACCCAGTCTGGCTGTTCTTATGTTCTTACATTCTAAGCCGCTGGAAAACTGTCCTCTTCTCATGGCTGATACACTAGAGGCTAACAACCTACTATTGCTCCCACTTAATGGAGTTTCTCCGGTGGTGGAGGTTTGTGCTATGGTACTGAAAGTCCTGGGTTTGAACCCAGCTGATGACTCATGTTTGGGGTGTATCACGGGGTGCCCCACTCACTGCTTGTCTGGTGCCTACTTTGGGGATTAGTTCTCGAGGTCAATGCCCCTTCCAATGGTCACATCATCTTTTTCTCATTCCGGGAATTGTATGACTCAGTCCCCTGGCTAGACCACTCAGCATTTCCCCCTCTTCCAGGGTACAGTCCTTCAATTTCCTGTCACTCCCACAGTGACACAGACAGTCTTCCTGTTCACTGCCCCACCGGTCCATGCCCTGCCCTCGGTGGCTGGTAGGGAAACCCAGGCCCACACTTCACACCAGGCTCCAGGCCAGGGACCCTCAACCCAGCAGTTCTGGGCTTTCCTCTTCCAGCCTGGACTGCTTCCTACTATTCCTGGTTCCCCTCCTTGCTCTGGGTGCACCAGCTCCAAACACTCCCCCCTCTTCCCAGGGAGGGGCTGCCCTTTCCCAGCAGCAGCCCCTGTCTGTTGCCAGTTTCCTGGCTTTATAGGCCCCACCTGTTCCTGCCCAGCTGAGCCTGCTTGGTATCAATTCCCTGCTCCCTGGCTCTTCCTCCAGGTGCACCCTGTGGAGTTAATGGGCCTGCCTGGCCACCTGAGCCCCTTCCAGTGCTATGTGGGGCGGACACCCCCTCACAGGGTGTCATTTGATTGCTGTTTCTTTCAAACACAGCACGGGCAGGTTCTAGACAGTCGCCTGCTGGCAGATATTGCAGTACAGAAGGATTTGATCCTACTCACAACCCCAACTCATAGTCTCTGCATTTAATTTCTGATAATCCCTCACCTCACTTTCACTGGTATCTCACCTGTTATTTTAGGATCCTGGAGTGTCTGGTTTTCCCTGCTCCCTGCTCTCGATATTTATTTTCCCCCCCACAGAAGAGCCTTGTTCATCGCCCCCAACTCAGTTGCCTTACGGTATCAAAACTTCATCCAGGTGTCTGGCCACATACTGTAGCTTCCTCTCAACAAGCCTGAGGCTCTGAGCCAAGGGGAGCTTCTCCAGGTGTACAGGGCAGCTGTGAAACAGAGAGAGCAGATAGCTGAGTGCAGGCCCTGCCCTCAGGCCCTCTTTTACTCAGAGGGGTGGCACAGAAAGGCTCTCTGTCCCATTCTCCACTGAGGCAGCCTCCTTCCCTGCAATACCCGGCCTTCGATGTTCTGGTTTGGGTTTAGCTGGATTGTTAGGTGAGCCCTGTCTAGTGCTGAGGAGGTGAGCATGTATCCTGCTGGCAGCGTGTGTGTCATGTCCCTTCCACAGAAGCTAATCAACATATAGGATAACAGCCTACTATAGCTACCAACTAATGAAGCTACCTCTTTAGCTCTAAGGGGTGCTTTATGCTGCAGAGCTGAAGGTCCAGGGTGCAAATCCTACTGGGAACCTATGCTGTGGGACTGGAGGAGGGGCCATTACCCAAGTGCTGCTGGATCCCTTTCATCCTGCTCACCGTACTAGAAAGGCCAGCCTTTCTCCTGACCTCTCCATCTCACCTCCCCAGGGTGCACGGGGCTGCTCCCAGAAAACATTTTCTCCCCCTCTTGGGAGGAGAGGATGGTGCACTCCAGTTGACACAATCTACCCTCCACCCCCACTGCCCCAGGTAAAATGAGCCGTATGATGCTCAAGGAAGGGAATGACCCACTGTATGAGGCGTGGGGGTGGATTAGAGATGGCAACTTCTGTTGGGTGGGAATGAATTGCATGAGACTAAAGGAGAAGAATTGTTTGTGTGGTACATAGGTTGGGCAGGGGAGGGATTACTCAGGCTACTGCCCCTGGGTAGGGATGAATTGCATGATGCTAAAGGAGGTGATTGATCCACTGCAGATTTATGGAGGGGGGCATTGCTTACCATGTCTCTAGGGATGCACAAGCCTCCTCCAACTCTTCCTCATAGCGTCCAAAAGCTGCCAGAAGTGAGACATAAAGGAGACATTGAGCTGCTTGGGCACCCTCTGCTTCCTAGCACCCTATTGCCCCAGATTTCATAGGCAGCCTGTGAACGGAGCCCCAGCCAGTGCCTCTGCACGAGTCTGGGCATGACTGTGCCTTGGCAGGAAGAGGGGAGGCAGGTTGGGGAATAGACCCTATTTCTCTGCTTTGCACGGGGCCTGAGTCTGCCACCACAGCTGTGGGGTCAGGAGCTGCTTACCTTTCGGTTTCTTCTTTTTCTCTCTGTGCCTCCTCTTCCTCGGAGAAGCCTGCCATACACAGAGAAAGCAGCAGGGTTAGAAGAGAACTCCTCAATAAAACTCGGAGAACAATGAGCCAGAGGTGATTGCCATGTGGGGCCAAAGGCAAGTTTTTCCTTCTGGGAGAGTATTGCACTCTGAGGCATCATGGGTAGGCATTGTGCTTTCCTATGATGCAGCCAATATAGGGCACAAAGCACAACCCATAACAGGGGTCACTGGATCAATCCAGGGGTTGGAGAAACAGGGATTGTTGCTACCTGGAGCCTGCAGAGTTTATAAGCATTGAAGGAGGGAGCCTGCAAAGTTCTCTTTCCTGCAGAGATGATAAAACTCTGCAGGTTTTAGGATTGCAGGGTATGCAACTAACCCCAGATACCATGCACGGAATTCAGACCTTGGGGGAGAAATCTGACGTCTGGACAACAGTGTTTCCTATATACATATTAAGGGAATGCATGATATCGGGGTTTTATCTGCATCCATTTGGGATGGCTATGCTACTCTTGAGTTGTGAAGCCATGAATGGCTTATGCAAATCCTCCCAAACAAGTGCTGATATAACCCCTATATCATCCTTAAATGGGAGCTGTTTTACACCAAAAAACAACAACAGTTTGGCATGAGTTCAGTCCACTTGCCTGGGAGCTGCAAAGTTTCTTGAAGGTAAACTGCATTGCTTGCAGCTTAACTCTCCAGGTGTTCCTTTCACAGGCAGATCTTTCTCGCCTGGGCTCAGCCCCTGCCCTCCTCCCCCACAGTTTAGTTGCTTTATTTCTCCAGATGTTTTCAGCAGTCTTCCTTTTGGGGCAGGGAGGTGGTGGAGAAGAACCTAGATTAACTCCCTTCGAATCCTTAAATAGGATTTGGCTATGACAGGAATCCTTTGTTCCCCAGTTTGCCTCCCCACTCCCTCCTAGTGGAAAAACACCACCAGTCCAAAATGATGTCCATTTGAGGGAACTGGGATTGTTTAGTCAGCAGAAGAGAAGAATGAGGGGCGATTTGATAGCTGCTTTCAACCCCCTGAAAGGGGGTTCCAAAGAGGATGGATCTAGACTGTTCTCAGTGGTAGCAGATGACAGAACAAGGAGTAATGGTCTCAAGTTGCAGTGGGGGAGGTTTAGGTTGAGTATTTGGAAAAACTTTTTCACTAGGAGAGTGGTGAAGCACTGGAATGGGTTACCTCGGGAGGTGTTGGCAACTCCTTCCTTAGAGGTTTTTAAGGCCTGGCTTGACAAAGCCCTACTGGGATGATTTAGATGGGAATTGGTCCTGCTTTGAGCAGGGGGTTGGACTAGACACCTCCTGGCGTTTCATCCAACCCTGATATTCTATGGATTCTATGATTCTATGAGGTGACGTGATCACATGACCCTGCAGTGTCAAAGCAGCATCCCAGGAAACTTCTCAGGAAGGAGGAAGATAAGTATCTTCAAAGTCCTATTGTTCTTCCTAATGGCCCATCCAGGCTGAGTGCCTACTGTTTGGGGGCATTCCCCTAGTCCAAGCACTTTTGTAATTGATACAGAGCCCATATTCCTAACTTCAGGTACAAAAATGATACATCCACACAAATAGGATAATCCCAGTCAGTAAATCATAACCTTTCCAATGATATCTCACATGACCCATCTTGCATAAAACATATTAGTCATGCCATATTCATAGAACAATATTTCTATGAAGAATATGGGGATGTCACAGGGGTGAAGAAACATGTGGACAAGGGAGATCCAATGGATATAGTGTATCTGAACTTTCATAAAGCCTTTAACAAGATCCCTCATCAAAGGTTCTTAAGCAAAGTAAGTTGTCATGGGATAAGAGGGAAGGTCTTCACATGGACCAGTAACTGGTTTGAAGATAGGAAACAAAAGGTAGGGATAAATGGTGAGTTTATGAAGAGAGATAAATAGCAAGGTCCCGCAGGGATCTGTACTGGGACCAGAGTTGTTCAACATCTTCCTAAATGATCTAGAAAAGGGGGGAACCAGTGAAGTGGCCAGATTTGCAGATGATACAAAACTAAAGATGGTTAAATCCAAAGCTGAATATGCCCTCCGTGTTCCCAGATGTATAACTCTGTGTTGGGCTGTGTGAAAATGCATTTTGTTTGAATGGGCCCCATTTGCCAAACAAACTCTCCAGAACTCTTTGTATGACTGCCCTGACCTCATCGTCATTCTGCCAATCTTCCTGTCATCAGCACATTTTTATCAGCAGCAATTTTGTATTTACTACCAAGTCATTGATAAAAAGATTGACTAGCATCAGACCTAGTACTGATCCCTGCAGAGCCCCATTAGAAACACCCACATTTGATGAGCCCTTTGACAATCACTGTTTGAGATCTGTCAGTTCACCATTAGACTGTTCTCAATCCGTTTAACCTGTGCTCCATTGATACTGTATAATGCTAATTTTTAATCCAAATGTCCTGCAGTTCTTGGATGCATAAACAGGGGAATCTCAAGTTGGAGGAGAGAGGATATTTTACCTCTGTATTTGGCACTGGTGCAACCACTGCTGGAATCCCGTGTCCAGTTCTGGTGTCTAACATTCAGGAAGGATGTTGATAAATTGCAGAGGGTTCAGAGAAGAGCCGTAAGAATGATGAAAGGATTAGAAAACATGCCTTGTAGTGATAGACTTTAGGAGCTCAGTCAATGTCACTTAAAGAGGTTCAGGGTGGTTTGAGGAAAAGTCTATAAATCCCTACATGGGGAACAAATAATTACAAATGGACTCTTCAATCTAACAGAGAAAGGTCTAATGTGGTCCAATGGCTGGCAGTTGAAACTAGACACATTCAGACTGGAAATAAGGCGTCCATTTTTAACAGTGAGAGGAATTAACCATTGGAACAATTTATCAAAGTCATGGTGGACGGATTCTCCATCACCGGCAATTTTTTAAATCAAGATTGGACATTTTAATTAAAGCTATGCACTAGGCATGATTGTGGGGAAATTCTTTGGCATGTGCTAGACAGGAGGGTCAGACTAGAAGATCACAATGGGCCCATCTTGCCTTGAAATCAATGAAAAACAACACCTTGCAAAGTCTAAGTTTGCCACACCTATGTTTGACATGGCCCATTTCCCATAAAACATTGTTAACCTGCTTTGAATATTTTCCCGTCCTTTAATTGTTTATTGATTGAATCCCATATCAGTTTGTCCATTATTTCAGGCTAACTGGCCTACAAGAAGCCAGGCCAACCTCCCGTAGCTTTTTGACTATTGACAAAACATTAGCACACTTCCAGCCTTCTGGAATTCCCTCAGGAATCCTAAATTTGTTAAAAAATGTATCTCCGTAGGCCAATAACCTCCTGAGCCAGCTCTTTGAGGACTCTTGGGTGGAGATGATCCGAGCCTGCTGATTTAAAAATACTTATGTTTGGTTCCTGCATTCAGCTGGCATCAATCCAGCCTTTCCATCTCTCTAGGAGTCTCACTTACCTCAGATTTGGCGAGCCTTATCACAGCATAATATATAAGAAACAGCAGCGTGAATTTCAGGATCGTTAGGCAGGAGGCAGAGTTGAGACAGAGGAGGAGTGAATTCATTTCGCCAGGCTCAGGCATTAAGAATCATGGATATGCTCAAAGGAGCAACAAGTACCCAGGCTACATCTGAGGGCAGGTTGCTGCTCTGGCATCAGGCAGCCGCTGATGTCATCTCTAGGTCACAATGGGGCTGCCCTCCTACAGTCTCCCTCTGGCCTGTGAGCTGTCAATGCTGTACTTACATCAGGAGATAGGATGGGGCAACCGCCCAAGGGGGCTGAGCTGCTGAGCTCAGAATAAGGCAGGAGAGAGGGCATCAGGTTTCCCAGGAAAACTGTGGGTCTTTTCCAAGCTCTATGATTCTCAAGCCCCTAGGCAAGGGACATTTTTTCCCTACTTGTGGGAACCCATAAAACCCCTGTAACTGAGGCAGAATCTCCCAGCCTGAAGTGAGAAGCAGCCCTGAAGTGATTATCTAGTGCTACGAGTGCACAAAAACCTTCACAGTATTGCCAGCCCACGCATTCCAAAACCTTAAGCTGGGCCCCACCAAAATCATGAGATTGGCTTCAAAATAATGAGATCTTCAAAAAACATTCATCTGGGGAACTCTTCATTTGCCTTCTGGTGTCTGAGCCGCTAGGGTGCACTCAATTCACGTTCTCCAGCTTCTCTTTGCAACTACGAGGATTTAAAACTGGCTAACAAATAAAATAAAATAAAGAGCAGAGATTCTCAAATAAATCACTTGACTCCAGCAGGTCACCCAGCAAGACAGTAGCAGAGTCAGGACTAGCACTTAAGTCTTCTGAATTCTATCTAGTGCTCTATCCACTAGGCCACAGTGCATTTGAAGTAAGGGGTCATAGTCAATACATTCCTATAGTGGTTATTTTGGGCTCTTCCAATATCATTATTATTGAAGTTACACATTTTGACCTGTGGCCTGTGCTGGGACAGGGGCATCCTTGTTAAGACGAGTTTCTCACAGCAGGTTGCATCTGAGTTCTTGTTAGGCCTGAACACCAGTTCACTGGACCATGTCTCCGATGTCCCCATGGGAAAGTGTAAAAGCCATTGAAGGCCTTGCAGTGCACTGACATACTGGGATTTTCAGAAAGCCTTGGACAAGGTCCCTCAGCAAAGGCTCTTAAGCAAAGTAAGCTGTCATGGGATAAGAGGAAGGGTCCTCTCATGGATCAGTAACTGGCTGAACCATAGGAAACAAAGGGTAGGAATACTGCATGCAGATGTGGTCTCTCCATCTCAAAAAAGATATCTTGGAATTGGAAAAGGTTCAGAAAAGGGCAACAAAAATGATTAGGGATATGGAACAACTTGCATAGGAGGAGAGATTAATAAGACTGAGACTTTTCATCTTAGAAAAGACAACTACAGGGGATATGATAGAGGTCTATAAAATCATGATTGGTGTGGAAAAAGTAAATAAGTAAGTGTTATTTACTCCTTCTCAGAACAGAAGAACTAGGGGTCACCACATGAAATGAATAGGCCGCAGGTAGAAAAGAAACAAAAGGAAGTATTTCTTCCCACAATGCACAGTCAACCCAGGGAACTCTTTGCCAGAGGATGTTGGGAAGGCCAAGACTATAAGAGAGTTCAAAAAGGAACTAGATAATATCATGAAAGATAGGTCCATCAATGGCTATTAGCTAAGATGGGCAGGGCTGCTACACCATGCTCTGAGTGTCCTTAGATTCTGTTTGCCAGAAACTGGGAATGGACAACAGGGCAGGGGCGGCTCCAGGCCGCAGCATGCCAAGCGCGTGCTTGGAGCGGCATGCCACGGAGGGCGCTCTGCTGGTCGCCAGGAGGGCGGCAGATGGCTCCGGTGAACCTCCCGCAGGCGTTCCTGCGGGAGGTCCATCAAAGCCGTGGGACCAGTGGACCGTGGGACCAGCGAACCCTCCACAGGCACGCCTGTGGGAGATCCACAGGGGCTACCTGCCGTCCTCCCAGCGACCGGCAGAGTGCCGCTTGCAGCATGCCGCCCTGCTTGGGGCGGTGAAATGTCTAGAGCTGCCCCTGCAACAAGGGATGGATCACTTGATGATTCCCTGTTCTGTTCATTCCCTCTGAAACACCTGGCATTGGCCACTGTCGGAAGACCAGATACTGTGCTAGATGGACCTTTGGTCTGACCCTGTGTGGCCATTCTTATGTTACAGCTGTTCAGTCACCTTGATACCTGTGATGCCATAATCCTGCTGAGTTCTCCAGTCTTCCCTGGAGTCTGGATGGAAAGACAGGGTAGATGTCACTTAGTGAGCTGGGCCTGTAAGAGCAGCCTGTGTTGAGGCAGAGAGGGGCTCCTGGGAGAGCGGTCAGTGCTCCGTTAAAGAGCCGGAGACAAGGGCCTGGCCTGAGTGTAACCCACCAAACTTCAATTACACCCATACCCATAATAATTCCATTGTATTGCAGGGACAGTGAGCAGGTTCAGTCTGTTCTGACAGCGGAACTTCCACCTGTGGCGAACACCACAAATATGCAAATTGGAACAGGTGCGGATGCCAGTACCCTGAGTTGCTCCGATTTGGAGGAAAGACACCATGGTGTAGTAAAGCTTCTCAGACTAAACAAAAAAATTCTTGCATTGATAGACAACAATCTGTGGGTTAACTAAGACGCCTCATAAATCGAAACATGCTCTTATCATTACAGCAATACAGCACATACCGGTCAAAGAAAAATAACAGTATCTAACATACAGATTTCTTCAGTATTGAAAGGTACACGGGCCACTAATCCTATGCATTGAAAGCATGTGCTGCTTATTTGGCATTTATGTCCTCACCCCCTCCTGAGCTGACCAAGCAGCAAGCACCCTGTTCTTTGAATAGGCTGGGATCCTTCTCCTGGCAGTTATCTGCTCGCTGCAGGTAGCCAAAGGAGGCCTGCAAACATCAGCCCTCAGGGCAGAGATCTTCAGCGCCCTTCCGATATGGCTGTCTCTCTCTGGGGCTGGCTGAACTGGCGGAACAAGTTGGTACCCCCTTTTTTTAAAAATATGGGAGTGGAATTGGCCCTCCACCCTTGGAGATGCCCTACTGAGCATGTGTGACCCAAAGCAGCCCTCTAGTCACACCCTACATGCGATGGTAATAATCTTTGTACAAAATATGCCTTGTGAGGTCCTCAGTCTGTGCTCTAGTAACCCCCCTGCATTGTAAGCCTGGGTTTATCATTGCTGGGCTCAGTCTCACGGCCAGCATGTAACACCAACAGACCACAGTCGTCAGCAGGATTGAACACTGGATCTGTGAAGCTCAGTGTATATGCCTCTACTTCATGAACTAAAAGCTGGGTGGCTCTTAGCTAAGGCTGTAGCAGACTCATCAATCTCTAGCTAAGCTGGGCACCACTAGAGGGGGACATAGACTCATAGACTTTAAGGTCAGAAGGGACCATTATGATCTTCTAGTCTGACATCCTGCCCAATGCAGGCCACAGAATCTCACTCACCCATTCCTGTAACAAACCCCTGACCTATGTCTGAGCTGCTGAAGTCCTCAACTTATGGTTTAAAGACTTCAAGATGCAGAGAATTCTCCAGCAAGTGACCCGTGCCCCATGCTGCAGAGGAAGGCAAAAAACCTCCAGGGACTCTGCCAATCTGACCTGGAGGAAAATTCCTTCCCGACGACAAATATGGTGATCAGTTAAACCCTGAGCATACGGGCAAGACTCACCAGCCAGACACCCAGGAAAGAATTTTCTGTAGTAACTCAGATCCCACCCCATCTAACATCCCATATCACAGACCATTGGGTCCCTATTTACCTGCTAATAATCAAAGATCAATTAATTGCCCAAAAATGAGGCTATCCCATCATACCAATCCCCGTCCATAAACTTATCCAGCCCAGTCTTGAAGCCAGTTAGGTTTTTTGCCCCCACTGCTCCCCTTGGAAGGCTGTTTCAGAACTTCACTTCTCTGATGGTTAGAAACCTACATCTAATTTCAAGTCTAAACTTCCTGATGGCCAGTTTATATCCATTTGTTCTTGTGTCACATTGGTACAGAGCTTAAATAATTCCTCTCTCTCCCTGGTATTTATCCCTCTGATTTATAGAGAGCAGCCACATCTCCCCTCAGCCTTCTTTTGGTTAGGCTAAACAAGCCAAGCTCTTTGAGTCTCCTCTCATAAGACAGGATATCCATTCCTTGGATCATCCTAGTAGCCCCTCTCTGTACCTGTTCCAATTTGAATTCGTCCTTCTTAAACATGGGAGACCAGAATTGCACACAATATTCCAGAGCGCCACACCAAGCAAGCATAGGTTACATACTTCCCCTAGCTGAGGAAGCACCTCCTGAGCTTCGGATACTTCCTGTCTGATATCTCAGATAAGCCCTTGGTTCTAGGGCCAATAAAGCCCAGTCATTGGCAGACAGCATTGCATCTCAGACCTCTGAAGCTGAGTGTATGAGCCTGTACTGCATGACCTAAACACCAGCCTCCTAGGCTAAGCTTCAGAGGTCTCAGGTTTGATCCTGCTCGCTGACAATTGGGGTCTGTCAGTGTTATACTAACATGTCCATATTACACTACACAGACCTTCTGACTCAGGTCTGTGGCTTGAGCTGCATCCACACTGCAAAATGATGGGGCTTAGACCCAAGTCCCAGCAGAACTCAGGATCTGACCCTGAACCCCCGTTTGTAGGGTCCTAAGACCCAGGCCCTGTGTTTTTTGCTGACCCAAGTCGGACTCATTTGTGCATGGAAGGAAGTGGGGCTTGGGCTCAAACCTGAGTCAGAGCCCGGGCTTAATGTACTGTGTAGACGTACCTGCAGTTAGCTTGGCAGGTTCGTCCTTTAGCTCAAGATAGTTACTAAACTGCTCAAGATAGTTAAGACCAAAGCAGACTGTGAAGAACTTTAAAAAGATCTCACAAAACTAAGTGATTGGGCAACAAAATGGCAAATGAAATTTAATGTGGATAAATGTAAAGTAATGCACATTGGAAAAAATAATCTCAACTATACATACAATATGATGGGGGCTAATTTAGCTACAATGAATCAGGAAAGAGATCTTGGAGTCATCGTTGATAGTTCTCTGAAGACATCCGTGCAGTGTGCAGCAGCAATCAAAAAAGCAAACAAGATGTTAGGAATCATTAAAAGGGGGATAGAGAATAAGATGGAGAATATATTATTGCCCTTATATAAATCCATGGTACGCCCACATCTCAAATACTGCGTACAGATGTGGTCTCCTCATCTCAAAAAAGATATACTGACATTAGAAAAGGTTCAGAGAAGGGAAAGTAAAATGATTAGGGTTTTGGAACATGTCCCATATGAGGAGAGATTAGAGGGGCTAGGACTTTTCAGCTTGGAAAAGAGGAGACTAAGGGGGGATATCATAGAGGTCTATAAAATGATGAGTGATGTGGAGAAAGTAGATAAGGAAAAGTTATTTACTTATTCCCATAATACAAGAACTAGGGACCACTAAATGAAATCAATAGGCAGTGGGTTTAAAACAAATAAAAGGAAGTTCTTCTTCACACAGCGCACAGTCAACCTGTGGAACTCCTTGCCTGAGGAGGTTGTGAAGGCTAGGACTATAACAAAATTTTAAAAAGAACTGGATAAATTCATGGAGGTTAAGTCCATTAATGGCTATTAGCCAGGATGGGGTAAGCAATGGTGTCCTTCGCCTCAGTTTGTCAGAGGGTAGAGATGGATGGCAGGAAAGAGATCACTTGATCATTACCTGTTAGGTTCACTCCCTCTGGGGCACCAGGCATTGGCTACTGTCAGCAGACAGGATACTGGGCTGGATGGACCTTTGATCTGACCCATTATGGCCATTCTTATGTTCTTATGTTCAAGTGACACAGGCCCGTGGCTGCAGAGCGGAAGCACCAGACTTCATGTCCCTGCCACCATAGGGACAGAGGGTGTCTGATTCATGTAGTAAGCATGCCATATAGCACATGGATTCATCGCATGGGATTACATTGCAAGACTACTCAAAAACTAAATCCCTAGGTAATGTAATGCTCTCCTTACTGAGTGGAGCTCCAAGCAGGAGCAATCACACCAGGCAGCAGCAGATGCCTGTAGGTTTCCAGGTGGCACTGAAGACGCTGCATAACACCTGGAGCTCTAAAGACCGCATTGCATGGTCCCTCCACTTGAACCTCTCCTCCCCCCATAATCCCCGGCCATGGGGCTGTGCTATGGAGGACTTGGACAGGCCATCCACATGGAGGTAAATGTGACCTGTCCCTCATGTCAGTGCTTGAGAGCCATTTCCCCTGGTGGTTTCACACAGAATGACATCCGGGCAGGTCTCTCTTCGGCTGTAATTACTGGCATTAGTCACCGGAGTGCAGGGATTATTGGGGTGACTTGTCTCCCCACCCCTTCCTGGGCAACAGACTCTCACGCAGCGGTACTCCAGTGTCCTTATGCCAGGGCTTTGGCCTGACTCTGGCCTCAGGGATCCTTCCAACCCTTATATCAGGCGGCTTTCCAGCCTTGGTGGCTGGCAAGGAAAGCCAGGCTGCCCCTGTATTCTGGGTTCCAATCCAGGGATGCTGAAGCAAGCAGTTCAGCTCTACTCCCTCTCTAGATCAATTCCTCTCTCAGTCTAGGCCCTTTTCCCCAGGCCATCCCAGGACTCACCCCTCCACAGACTCTTCCCCCATCCCAGGCTCTGCAGAGTTCTCTCCAGCTCCTGTACCGAGCCACCTCTCCCAGCACTTTCTCATTGGGAGCCCAGGCCCTGGTTCCCCACCCCTGAAGCCCTTCCTTTGTATCCGCCACCAAGCTCCTCCCCGGCTGGATCTCATCCTAAACTGGGCCTGCTCTGCCCTGGAGATACCGGCAGGTGCCACATTGAGCTCTCCAGCTTCCTTTAATCCTGTCACTACCAGTGTGGGGCAGTGGAGCTGGAATACTTTTAATAGTAGGGGTGCTGAAAGCCAGCCCCCTTACCCCAGTCCACTCCACCCCCTGCCTGCAGAGCTGAGAGTAGGGCCATGTCTCTGGGAGTGGGGGACTCAGATGGGGTAAAGGGGCTGAGGCTCTGGCCACAGCTGGGGCCAGCAGCTGGGACCCTGGGCTGGCAGTGGAGTGGCAACCAGGACCCCAGGCACAGGGCTGGCAGCAGAGCCCCATGTAAAACCTGAGTTCCCGCACTCATGACGTGTGGTTTATGACCCTCTCACAACATGGCTGTAGGCTTTCCTTCCCTTCCTAACCTGATTCTTCAAGCAGTGGGGAAACCTTCCAGCTTCATCAGATTCAAAGTGGTCGGTACTTGTATAATGACTTAAATCCAAGGATCTCAAAGCATGTCAGACACTGAGTTGAGTCCCCTATTAGCTGGGGAAATACTATCTCAAAGTTGCAGATGGGGCAACTGAGGCAGAGAGTGATTTAAAAGCCTTATGTTCAGAGGTACTCAGGACTCCCGGCTTACGCTGATGTCATTCTTAATCATTCTCTGCCTCAGTTTCCCCTTCTGTAACATGGGGATGCTACTCCCCTACCTCATAGGGTTATTGAGTGATACAAGTGTGACATTGGGCAAGTCACTTAGCCTGTGCTTGTTCTCCATCCATACAATGGAGCTGAAAGCATTTCTCCACCTCCCGGCCATGTTGTTGGGATAAATACATAAAAGGCTGTGAGAAGCTCAGCTACTGCAGAGCATATAAGCACCCAGGACACATAGCATCACAGTCCTCTGGTCAGCACGAGAGTAGCACAAAAGTCAACTTCCCAGCCCTACAACTGTAGATAGATTTTAAATGTCAGGATACTATGATCTTTGCTAATGCACGTGGTTGGAAATGACTAACACAGGAAAAACCCCAGACTGTTCAAGCAGTAATTACCGCTGCTTTTCAAGGAGAGAAGTTTGCCTGATGGTTGTGCGTGGGCCACTTTGCCACCTGTGGAATGACCTGCCTGAGGGTAGATTGATAGGTTACCCGGCAAGAGCCAGACCTCTGGTGCAAGAGAAAAAGAAACAAGCCAGAAAACTTGATGTGGAGTTTACAGAAGCATTAACTCCCCAGAGGTCTAAACCACACCAGCCTAACTTGCACATTTGAATTTGTTACATAAAACGAAGAGGGAAACTTTAAATTTCCTCTGCTGAATACTCCAGATACTAAGTTCCACATTGTACAATTGCAAAACAATTTTAAACTCGCCTTAAAGTACATAAATCACCTTCAGGCATTGCATTTTCCCCCCCAAGAGCCAACATTTTCCCTTTCCAAAACACAGCAATCTTGTCATTTTCGGTATAATTATCTAACACACACAGCTCATTGCCACCTCTTAAATACACAAAATAGTGTGTCTTCCACGGAACCAAATCAAATGCATATCATTTTCATTGTCTATAATTGCTTTAAGTACTGAGGCAGTTGTCATGGTTATGAGGCTTATGTTACATTACCCTTTAGCTTAAAGGTTTTAATGGAGAGAGTTGGAAAAAATGACTCCAGCCCGTAAATGCAAACATTTAACATCTTAACTTTGAACTGTGTACTGAAAGATTGGAGAGAAACACTGGGTCTCTGTCTCAGTTACACAGAAGCGGCTTAACACCGCCAGAGCATCTTCAGCAGGTATGGAGCTGGCCTGAGGACCCTCTCCCAGCCAGGGACATGTTGGAGGTGCAGAGAGGAGGGCCCGGCATCACTCCAGAATATGAAGAGCACAATGGAGACCGAAAAGCCGCTTTAGCAACACTACCTGCCTGAAGCCCAGAGTGCGGGGGTGCGGGGTGGGTTGTTGAGAATGGGGCCATTGGCCTTTATTTTTCCTTCCCGACACCATCCACTCTCAGTGTCGCAGGGCCTGATCCAGAAGAAACTCTGCTGAGCATCACACGCCGCACTCTGAGCAGTCCTGCTGACCCCCATGGGACTACTCATGCAATAGTAGGCATTGAACCTAATTCTCAGTGCTACCAAAAGCCCATAGCCCTCATTTTTTCATAGCTCCCTCAGACGTTCCCCTGGTGTTATCTGGACCAGTGATCTGCTAGGTCACTCCAGTCCTCGACTCTGGGAGCCAGCCTTACCTTGCTCTGCTGTGAAAGCCCCCATTCCTGGGCTGTTAACACACAGCCTCTGGCATGTAAGCTGCTCTCAGCTACGTGAGTGAGCACTTTTGGCCAGTCGCTCCATGGTTTGTGCAACTGAATGACACTAGCAAATATCTCTGGTCCCAGACACAACTCTACGAACCTCTGTCTTGCAGTGTCCAGTTATGCCCCTGGATGCTGCAAGCTTATATTAGTTTGTCAATTTAACAAAGAAATAGATATGTTCCAGGCTTGTCATCCCAACACGCTTCATACAAAACACACTGCTTCAGGTAGAATAAACAAACAAATTTATTAACTACAAAAGATAGATTTTAAGTGATTATAAGTCAAAGCACGAGAAGTCAGATTTTGTCAAATGAAATAAAAGCAAAACACATTCTAATCTGATCTTAACACTTTCAGTAGCCTTAAAAAATTAGATGCTTCTCACCAGAGGCTTGCTGGTTGCTCTTCAGCCAGGCTGTCCCCTTTGATCAGGGCTTCAGTCGCTTGGTGTGGTGTCTGTAGATGGAGGCGGAAGGGAGAGAGCATGGCAAACATCTCTCCCTTTTATCATGTCCTTTCTTTCCTCTTGGCTTTGCCCCCTACCCTCGCCCACCTTCAGGGTCAGGTAAGCATAACCTCATCATAGTCCAAGGGATGGGGGAGGCTCACTGGAGAATCCAACAGATCCTTTGTTGCTGCCTAGGCCAGTGTCCTTTGTTCCTGTGAGGCTGGGCTGGGTTTGTCCCATCCATGCCCTGATGAGGTGTGAACTGCCTCTCTGCTCCTGGAGAGCTTTTCCTGGGCTTGTTTTAAGCCATGAGGACACATTTTCAGCCTCATAATTCTATATATGCCATTGCAACCTATAACATTACTATAACAACAATGCTCAGTGCACCATGAGCCTTCCGAAGACACCCGACATCACAAACTTTGCATTGGATACCACACAATTGTATTATAAGGATGAACATGGGGGTGCAGGTTGCTCCCCTGAGGTATAGAGTCTCTCACCCCTATTTCCCCTCTTTTCATCAGCCTTCATTACCACATGGCTATACATTCCCCGGTGCAAGCCATGGATGCACAATCTAGCCCTTAATGTTCAACCTCCTTGGGGAAGTAACCTGTCGGTCACTTGTCTGGAAAGAACCATGCACCACTATGGAAGGATGGCCCAGTGGTTAGGACACTAGTCTGGGCCTTGGGAAACCCAGGGTCACTTCCCTGCTCTGCCACAGTCTTTCTGAGTGACCCTGAGCAAGTCACTTACCCTCTATGGCAGGGGTGGGCAAACTTTTTGGCCTGAGGGCCACACTGGGGTTGCAAAACTGTATGGAGGGCCAGGTAGGGAAGGCTGTGCCTCCCCAAATATCCTGGCTCCCACCCCCTATCTGCCTCCTCCCACTTCCTTCCCCCTGACTGCCCCCTCAGAACCCCCAACACATCCACCTCCCCGATCCTTGTCCCCTAACTGCTCCCTCCTGGGACCCCCTACCGCTAACCGCCCCTCAGGACCCCATCCCCATCCGACCTCCTCTGCTCCCTGTCCCCTGACTGCCCCGATCCCTATCCACACCGCCGTCCCCTAACAGGCCCCCTAGGACTCGCACGGTTCTGCAACCCCCCTGTTCCCCATCCCTTGAGCGCTCCCCACAAACCTCTGCCCCATCCAACCACCCCCTGCTTCCTGTCCCCTGACTGCCCTCCGGGACCCTCTGCCTCTTATCCAACCTCCCAGCCCCCTTACCATGCTGCTCAGAGCAGCATGTCTGGCAGCTGCGCCACCCGGCCAGAACTAGACACGCTGCTACTCTGCTTCGCAGGAGCTCACAGCCCCACCGCCCAGAGTGCAGCCCGCGTGGCAGCGTGGCTGCAGGGGAGAGAGAACAGTGGGGGAGGGGCCAGGGGCTAGCCTCCCCGGCCGGGAGCTCAAGGGCCAGGTAGGACGGTCCCGCAGGCCATAGTTTGCCCACCTCTGCTCTATGGGCCTGGATTGCACTGCCCTCCCTGCAGGAGTCCTGTGAGGATAAACGCATTATAATCTGGGAGATGTGTCAATGAGATGGGAGCCACATATGAATCTTAGCTAGGCAAATAAACTCAGCACATACAATAACAATGCTAATACCCTGGCCTCTCAGCATGCAATCGATTTGACAGGGCTCACGCAGAGGCATAAAACGGATTCTCAGATATTCTGGCTGTTAATTGGAGTTGATTTGAAGCTGAGTTTGGCAGAAATCTTGAGGGTTTTGCTCAACCTGAAAGGAAAGAGAGAGAGAGACACACACATAACATCTTGAAATCCGGCCAGGAGGGTGTCAGAGGACAGGTCTCCTCTGTTTTTACAGTGACCCAAGGTTCACCTGGGCCCTGCTGTGGAAGCGAAGGGAGGCAGCAGTGTCTAATCTATTGCATTCGTCCCTGCTTTCAACTGGGTTCCTCTAACACATTGGCAGGAGAGCAAACAGCAAGGGTTGCTTCTTGTCATAGGCCCTCTGTCACTGCCAGCTGCCATTTTCAAGGCAAACAGTCTGGCCAACCCCAAATATTAAAAAAATCATTAGTTAGCCCCATTCCCCTAAAAAATTCTTGAGATTGACTTAAAGATCACAAAGTTTAAAAACAAACAGATTATGGCTTGCTTTCCTTTGCCTTCTGGTTTCTGGTGTCTTTAGGCTGCAATCAGATGCCCAGCTCTGAAGGTCGCGCTGCTGCCAGCACAGAAGTAAAGGGTGGCATACTTTTATCCTCTACGGTACTTTTCTAGTATGGAGTAAAAGTACATAAAAGACTAGATCTCACGGGGAGACCAGATTTCATAGTCCACAGCGTGTTTTTCACAGCCATTAATTTGGTAGGGCCCTATTTATTACATTAGTCCCTGAAACAATTCCCACTGAGTCAGCTGGAATCTCCCTTTCTGGCACCACCCCCTCCAGGAAGAGATGGGACATAACTCCACATTCTGGCCCTTTCAAGGATCTGTGTCTTATTAAGCTGCCAGTCAGCAGGCTCTGCCTACTGGGTGCCTGCCAGTATTGTAGCTAAGTGTACCAGACTGAATGTCGCTTCCTTTTCTAGCCCTCGGCCCTGGTCCCTCTTTGGTTCCAATTGTGAAGTGGAGAAGCCAATTCCAAATCCAGCCCCCCTCTCCACAAGGGATTAAAGACCCAGCTCTGCCATTGAACCTGGGATCCAAACCTCCTGACACGAAGCTCTTCCTGATCGAAACCCTGGTCAAATGGCTCCACGGAGCCCCTGGGAAGGAAAGGAGCCACTTTCCCCCATGCTCTTAGACTGTCAGCCTAACACAGCATCTCCTCCTATTCTTCTCCCTTCCCCACAGTCTCCTGCCAGCACTTCACCTTCTTCTACCTCTGCTAAAAAATCCTCCAGCTCCAGAATGACTGGGGTCCAGCTTTCACGAGCATCATCCCTGGCGGAGGTGGAAAGGGAGAGAAAGGAACCTGTAAACAGACGATGACAATGTTACTCCCCCTCTCTCTTCCAGCTGCTCCCTCTCCCGAAGCCTGCAAACAGATGAATCACTGAGCCACTTGGCTTATGGATAATAAACCCTGGCTCTCTACCTGCAGAGCCAGCATCGAGCTCTGCCAACCTGCCATCCTCTGTCATGACCGTGGCTAGTGTAACCCCACAAGCTCGCCCAGACAGAGAGTGGGCCCTGTGGACTCACAGCAGGGCCTGATCCTGGGGTTGATGCCAAGCTCAGGACCCACGGAGGGTGGAGAAGGTGCTTTTACATCTCCTTTGTGAGTTCCCAATTCCAACCTGCCTCATGGCACGGGGAGGTTGGCCAGAACCCCCAGGGGTCTACCCCCTTTTGGGAGTGTGGCACCACTCTGGGTACTGCAGCAAACATCCCCACTCCCCAGTGGGAATGACGGGAAGGCATGAGAGGAAGATTTCTTGACTTTGCTCCTTACCCCTTGCATACTCATCTGCAGAGAGGGACATACACTCAGCCACCTCTGAGGTGGGATGTGGTAGGTGTTTAACAGCCCACAAGAATGCTATGCAGCTGAGCCAGTCAGGAGATACTGACAAAACATTGTATCCAAGTGAAGCAACAAGAAGGTTTTTGAGATTCTGAATCATGGGGCCTGATCCAGCAAGGTACCAAGCACCCTCTGGTCCCCTGGATATCCCTGGGATTAGCAGGCATCACCCTTGGCAGATAGCCCTGTGATGCGTGATACAGAAAAAATATATGTACACACATACCTATCTCACAGATGTGGAAGGGGCTTTGGAAAGTTATTGAGTCCAGTCCCCTGCTTTTACTAGCAGGACCAAGTACCGTTCATGGTAAGGTTTTTGTTTTGCTGGGGTTTTTCTTGCCTCAGATCCTTAAATGGCCCTGTCATAAACAGACAGTTAAGGGTTAATATCCCTTTTACCTGTAAAGGGTTAAGAAGCTCAGTAAACCTGGCTGACACCTGACCAGAGGACCGACGGGGGACAAGATACTTTCAAATCTTGGTGGAGGGAAGTCTGTGTTTGTGCTGTTTGTTTTTGTTCGTTGTTCGCTCTTGGGGCTAAGAGGGACCAGACGTGCACCCCCAGTTTCCCTAATCTTTCTGAATCAGTCTCTCATGTTCAAAACAGTAAGTACTAGCTAGAAAAGGTGGATTACTCTTATGTTTGTTTTCTTAACTTGCAAATGTGTATTTTGCTGGAAGTATTTTTACCTCTGTTTGCTGTAACTTGAATCTCAGGCTAGTCTATATGAGCTGAATACCCTGTAAACATTTTCCTCCTAATTTTACAGAGCTAATTTTTACTTTTTCTTTCTTTAATTAAAAGCTTTCTTTTTTAAGAACCTGATTGATTTTTTTTTTGTTTAAGACCCAAGGGGATTGGGTCTGAACTCACCAGGGATTGGTCGGGGGAAAGGAGGCGAAGGGAAGGTTAATTCCTCTCTGTTATAAGATCCAAGGAGTTTGGATCAGTGTAGCCTCTCAGGGTAGCCCAGGGAGGGGAAAGTCTGGGAGGGAGAAAAGAGGGGGGATGGTTTATTTCTCCTTGTTTTAAGACCCAAGGAGTTTGGGTCTTGGGTTCCCCAGGGAAGGTTTTGGGGGAACAGAAAGTGTGCCAAACACTATAATTTGGCTGGTGGCGGTGCTATCAGATCTAAGCTAGGAATTAAGCTTAGAAGGGTACATGCAGGTCCCCACTTTTAGGATGCTAAAGTTCAAAGTGGGAAAAAAACCTTGACAGGCCCCTTCAAAGATTGAGCTCACAAAGCTGGGTTTAGCTGGCCAATTCTCGAACCACTGAGCTATCCGTCCCCGCTATGGTAGGAGAGAGCAGCACCCCCACTCCTTACAGCTGACCACACCAGCACTGTCAGACTAGCTGCAGATTTCTCAGTGGTTAGCTGGGCTTGGAACTTGGCGATAGTCAAGCCAAGTCACGTTAGTGTCCCTGTAGCACCCGTGTTCAAATAATGGATAGGAAATGATTTTGCTGCTGAAGGATTTTTTTTTAAAACACCCTGTTCTCTGTTTGCTGAGTCTGCTCCCTGCCCAGCTCCCCTAGATGAATGCGTGGGCTTACCTCCATAGCACACTCGGAGCTCTCCCACTGTCAGTAATACAGCCCGGGGATAATGGCAGGACTTAGCTCAGGTATTCAGCCAGGCAGCTGGTAGCCTGAGATTATTCCCTTGACATGTAGGAAGGCCCTGACTGGCCAACTTTCTAATGGGAACATTTGCACCAGTCTAAGCTGGCTGTCCTAAGCATTCAAATTAATCAACGTTGCAAGCTTGAAAGTGCTGCTTAGATTAGCTGTTCCTCTGGCTACATCTCTTTTCACCTAGTTTATCCACAAGCCGGGTGCCTTCGCTGTCCATTAGGCACCTCTGAACTGTGTTCCATCAAGAGCGGTTCACACAGGCATTCTCTCTGTTCAGCTCCTTTAGGTCCTTTGTGGGTGGGCTTCTCGTTTTCTGCTTTCAGAATCCATTTTCATCTAATACGGCTTTTTGATCAGTTCCCATTTTCACCAATTATAATTCCAGGCAGTTTTCCCCCTTGCTACCCTCTCTCCAGTTCATCTGTAGATTTGATTTCCCTCTCCTTCCCTTCTCTCCTAGTGCCAGCTCACACACCCAGGCTATTTCTTCGGCTTCTCCTGGTCTGAAACCCTTCCCCCTTCCCTTCTTTCCTCCTTCTTGTTTCCCAGGCCCCTACTTTTCTTCTCTTGTTCTTTATTTTATCACCTCACCTCCTACCCATCCTCCGGTTCATTCACTAGCTTGGCATCTAGCGTCTTCTCCTTCCCTTCTCCTTCTCTAGCAGCTTTTTCCAGCTGTCCTCTTTGGGCGGATTCAGAGGGCCCTGCCCATCACTGGCTGCCCTCTCACTGGCCGTCTCTCTCCCCAGGACCGTGCTCTGGGCTGCTGCTAGTGCCAGGGTCAGGGTTACTCAGAGATGTGAAAAATCCACATCCTTGAGAGCCGCAGCTCTGCCAACCTAAACCCCCATCAGGGGCAGCAGAGCCTTTGTGAAAGTGAGGGGACCAGGAGCCAAGAGGCCCTACCCCCTCTGTGGATCACCCCTGCCCCACCCCTTCCTTCTGAGCCCTGCCCCAGCCATGCTGGAAACTAGATCGGGTCAGAAGCCACAGACCCTCCACCTGCGCAGGGTGGGGGAGCCCCGACCTGTGTCCTCGCCCCATGGGCCCCCTGCCCAGGGCAGCAGCATCTGTGGCTCCCCACCACATGGCTCTTACCCCAGCCTGGCCCCTGCTGGGATGCCACAGCCCGGTCATGGTAAGAGCTGCGCGAGCAGCTGTGGGGAGCCGTGGACCCTCCACCTGCCCTGGGTGGGGGGACATGTGGCATGAGGACGCAGGCTGGGACTGCTCTGCCCCCCTACACACACACTCTGAGCAGGGGGAGTGTCTGCGGCACAGTGTCCCACCTCTACCCAGTCTCCCTGGTCAGCATCCAGCTGCCGGCCTGGCCAGGGATGTGGGACCTCTGGGGGAGAGGAGAGCCAGGGCCCCTGGTGAAAAGGGAGAGGCCAGGTCCCCTATTCCGGCTCCCCTGCACCCCATGTAGACAGTGCTAGGAAATGGGAGAATTCTTCCCTTGACATAGCTGCTGCCTCTAAGGGAGGTGGATTAACTGCAGCAATGGGAGAACTCCTGCCACGAGCGCTACGTGGACGCCCTACAGTGGTGCACCTGCGATGTTTCTAGTGAAGACGTGGCCTCGGCAAACAGCAATGAAATCACATCCACGCTAATCCTACCCCCACCCGATTACATACTCACTTCAAATTTCATCAGCACCAGGAGCCAATTGTGTCCCTGATAGCAATGCCTCTGGGGCCTAGCAAAGGGAAGATGCATGACGTCAGGGTAGGATTGCAGCACATGATTTCCTGGGGTGGCGGGGGGTGGGCCAGGCCATTTAGACTGCTCAGGCCCTGTGGGCTACATGTGACCATGCTGACCATTTTTGACACCCCTAGAGAAATGATCAATATGAGCAGTGATGGATTCAGCTGATTTAGCTGGGGATTCGGTGATTTAGTTGGATGACTCTGCTTTGAGCAGGGAGTTGGACTAGATGACCTCCTGAAGTCACTTCCAAACCTGATAGTCTATGATTCTATGATTCTAACTCTGACCCTAGATTAGGTGTTCAGATACCACCATAATGACCCTATATCCAACAGAACAGCAATCCAGTCCCAGTCTAGTTTCTTTTCTTGAAACAGGACACGTTCTCATATTGCCGCACTGTGATGTGAGCGATTTTGGTGAAGGGGTTAAAGTTGTCCAGAACTTAAAAGTGGATCTGTTTCTAGCTTATCCCACTTCAGGGCTGGGGGCAGAGTCCCAAGTTCCACTTGCCTGCCAACATCACTAAAACAAAAAATCTCACCCGAATACAATATGGTATGAAGAAGCTGGGGGTTCGACTGGCATTTTTCTCCCTGGGATAGACCCTTAAAGGTTGCTTGTCAAGTTAATGACACATCTGGGCAAAGATTCTTCAAAAAAAAACTAGATAAGTTCATGGAGGCTAGGTCCATCAATGGCTATTAGCCAGGATGGGCAGGGATGGTGTCCCTAGCCTCTGTTTGCCAGAAGCTGGGAATGGACTTCAGGGGATGGATCACTTGATGATTCCCTGCTCTGTTCATTCCCTTTGGGGCACCTGGCATTGGCCACTGTCGGCAAACAGGATATTGGGCTTGATGGACCTTTGGTCTGACCCAGTATGGCTGTTCTTATCTTTCTGCAGCTTAATTTATTGAATTGGAGAAATAGTGGTAGGGAAATTATATGGCAAAAGAAAAAGCCCTCCCTCCATGAAACTGCTCTGATATTTACATTCATATCCATAAATCTGTGAACAAATGTGCATATGCAAAGTATTTTGTCAATAGCAGACAAGTTCCTTTTCTTTGGAGGAACACAGTATAAAGTATACTGGCTGCGAGTCATTGTATTGTTTTCCACTGCTAGCATGTAAATGAATTGGAACAATCGCTTGCTTCCCTGAGAGTAAATCACAGCCTACTCTTGGTGTGGGAGGCCAGAAGAAATGTAGGCCATAACATACAAGATTTCGGGTAGTGACTGATAGATATTTCCCTCCCTTCTTTCATCAGGCCTGTTGCATGCGGTTAGGACTCTGCCCGTCTAATTAAACCCTGTGAGTTAGGCCTGGTCTTGTCGTAGCTTCCTACTCAGATTTGAACCTTAGCGTTCATAAACTGAGAAGCTAGCATGAAACTCCCCCAAGCTTATTACCATCTTGGATCTGATCTCGCTGCCACCATCCAAAATTTCCAGGGTTTTGTCCCCCTCTGGTCTCCCCAAAACCTTCCCTGGAGGCTGCCAGACTTAGAAACCCTGACTACACAAAGGGAAGATAACGCCCGTTCCCTTGTCGCTCTCTCTTCACCCACCCAGACTTTCTCTCTGGCTAAACCTGGGGTATTGATGCAATCTCTTTACATCCACAATACAGAAGCATTCTCCTCTATTCCACAAGAGACAAACCCCAAATACAGGAACAGAAATGATTCTTATGCTCTCCTCCCTTAGCTTCTTCCTGCCCTGGGACACTAGGAGAGTTACAACAGAGCGTGAGTGTTTCCCCTCCCCCTGTCTTTCCTTTCTCTTAAACCAGAGAAAAATCAATCAGGTTTTATAAAATAAAGCTTTTATAAAAATTGAAAGAAAAAAGGAATACATATTCTCTGTACTAAGATGACAATACAGGCTTGCTTAAGAAAAATATGAATAAACAGTCTGATTCAAAGATATACCATTTGAAAACATTCCAGCAAGCTGCACATACATGTATGTCAACTAAAACAACATAAAAGCCTATATTGTTTTTCTACCTGTACTTACAAGTTGGACACAGAAGATTAGAAGAAGAAAGAAGCTTCTCATAGCTAAGAGACAAAACAAAAGACTCAGAGTCCAAAAATTCCCTCCCTGACTTTGAAAAATCCAGTTTCCTGATTGGTCCTCTGGTCAGGTGTTTGGTTCCCTTTGTTAACCCTTTACAGGTAAAAGAACATTAACCCTTAGCTATCTGTTTATGACAGGTCTACATTAGCAAGTTCGGTCGACCTAAGTCAGCTTGCGACAACCTAACTGTGCATGTGTTTACATCAAAATTTGTCTCCTGGCAATGTAAGTGCCCCATTCCAGCGACTCCCTGAGCAATGTGGAGAGACCACTTAGGTCAAATACTGCATGACCTGTGTCAATCTTAACAGTCCTCCAGCTGCTGTCCCACAATTCCCCTGTCCCCGTGGCAGTGAGCGCTCTGTTCACAATGTGGAACTCAGAGACTCAGAGGTCACAGAAACCAGAACACTGCCCCCTCTCCCTGTAGGGTTGCCACCTTTCTAATTGCTGGTATCTGGACGCCTGAGACCGTGACCCTGGCCCACCTCTTCCCCCAAAGCTCTGTCCTGCTCCCCCTCTTGCCACGAGGCCCAGCCCCACCCACATCCTCCCCAAGGCCACGCCCCTTCTCTGCTTCTTCCCCAAAGCCCCAACCCCATTGCACACTCCTCTTCCCCCCTAACTCCCCTCACTCACTGGACCATCTCAAGGAGCCTACCTGCAAGTAGCAGGAAGCCCCAGATGAGCAGGGACTGGCATGGGCTCATGCCCCAGCGCCTCCCCCTGTCCCACTGTAACTGGACTTTTGATTCAGGTGCTGTTTAGGATTGTCAGGTCCCCTGTTTAGGATTGTCAGGTCCCCTTCTCAGACCGACTTTCCAGTTGAAAACCAGGCACTTGCCAATCCTAAATGGCACCCAGACACAGAAGCCAAAAACCGGACTGTCTGGGGGAAACCCAGATGGGTGGCAACCCTACCACCCTTTTTAAAACCTCAGCGTGTTTTGGAAATGCCTCTTCCTGACTGCCCACCTTGGTGAGCAAACCTAGCAGCTCACCTTTGTTGGATTCATCTGACCATGCGCATAGATTGCTTCTAGACCCCCCCAGCCTGGAGCAGGCAAGAAGCCTGGGAACTTCTCAGCCTGTGGGGAGAAGATAGGGTGAGCAGATGTCCCAATTTTATAGGGACAGTCCCAGTATTTGAGGCTTTGTCTTACATAGGCGCCTATTACCCCCCAACTCCCCATCCCGATTTTTCACACTTGCTATCTGATTAGCCTAGGAGAAAAGTCTGTGTAAACCCTGTTATGCAACAGCTGTAGAAACATTGACAATTACCAGCAGATCATAGGAGCCGACTCCGTGGGTGCTCTGGGGCTGGAGCACCCACAGGGAAAAATTAGTGGGAGCTCTGCACCCATCGGCAGCTCCCCTCCCCACCCCCCTCACCCCAGCTCACCTCCGCTACGCCTCCACCTCTTCCTCTGAGTACACCGCATTCCCCCTCCTCCCCCCTCCCTCCCAGCCTTTGCAAGCACTGGGAGCTGGGGGGAGGAGGGAGAACATGGTGCTCAAGGGAAGAGGCGGGGCCAGGATGGGGATTTGGGATCAGTCCAATAGGGGCAGAGAGGGGGCAGAGTTGGGGAGAGCACTTTGGGGAAGGGGTTGGAATGGGGGCAGGGCACGGGTGGAGTCGAGGCAGAGCCAGGGGCGGTGCGAGCACCCATCGGCGCCTATACAGCAGATTGCATGGGGGATGCTGGCAAAGAGGCACGGCAGGGATCAGCAGCAGTGCCGCATGAAAGTGAAGGAGCTATACCAGGCATACCTGAAGGTGCGGGAAGACAACAAGACATATGAGTGCATGCCAGACTTGGCAGGGACCCCATAAGCAGCCATCAGACCGCTGTGGACACTTTGCGGGAGTCCGAGCTCCCTGCTGTAAACAGCAATGTGATGTGACATGGCCAGGGAGTCATGCCATGCGTGAGGAGCCGTTTGCAATTTCTTTGGAGACAAGCCAGTCCCACCAGGCAAGCACAGATCAACCTGCTGCTGAAGCGGAAAGGAGCTTGGGGAAGGCAGCTCGGGGAAGTTTGTAGAAGATTTACTCCTTACTGTAATTTTCCCCCTTTTTGTGCCCCCAGACTTCATCTCCCTCACTCTTCCCCCTCCATCCCATCTGCAGCTTAGGCAAACATTGACTTTTGATTAATTACTTCACTGGTGTAATGTTAGAAAACACAGTGTTAGAAATACATTCTAAAAAATAGTTCTGGAGTCCAATTATACAATCCGCAGCAGATCAGTGGCCTGTGCTTGGGTAGAAAGAGAAGAAACAGAGGCAGAGGCAGCGTCTGCTTTTCTAGTCTTTGGTTTGTCAGGCGAGGCAGAGAGAGTCACGTGGAGGATGGCATGGAGCTGATCTGCAACTGCTAGCAGCAAAGTATCTCCAATGGCCAGTGATGGGACACTGGATGGGGAGGGCTCTGAGTTACTACAGAGAATTCTTTCCTGGGTGTCTGGCTGGTGGGTCTCACCCACATGCTCAGGATCTAACTGGGAAGGAATTTTCCCCCGGATTAGATTGGCAGGGACCCTGGGGGGGATTTGCCTTCCTCTGCAGCATGGGGAATGAGTCACTTGCAGGTTTAAACTAGTGTAAATGATGGATTCTTTGTAACTTGAAGTCTGTAAATGAGGATTTGAGGATGTCAGTAACTCAGACAGAGGTTGGGGTTTATTCCAGGAATGGGTGGGTGAGGTTCTCTGGCCTGGGATGTGCAAGAGGTCAGACTTGATCGGTGGTTTTCAAACTTTTCTGGGGACCCAGTTGAAGAAAATTGTTGATGCTCATGACCCAACGGAGCTGGGGGGGAGGGGTTTAAGGTGTGGGAGGGGCTCAGGTCTGGGGCACAGGGTTGAGGGGTGGGGTTGAAGTCTGCAAGGTAGGGCCAGGAATGAGGGGTTCAGAGCATAGGAGGGGGCTTTGGGCTGGACCAGAGGGTTCGGGTGCGGGAGGGGGTCAGGTCTCTGGGCTGGGGGTGCAGGCTCTGGGGTGGAGCTGGGGATGAGGGGTTTGGGGTGCTGGAGGGGCTCTGGGTTTGGGGGGGGCTCAAGGCTGGGGCTGGGGATTGAGGCACGGGGTTGGGGCGTGGACTTACCTCCAGTGGCTCCTGGTCAGCAGCGCAGCCAAGGTACAGAAGCAGGCTCCCTGCCTGTCCTGGCACCGTGAACTGCGCTGTGCCCCGGATGCGGCCAGCAGCAGGTCCGGCTCCTAGGCAGGGGCACACAAGTGGTGTCATGTGACTGTTGCCCACAGGCACACCCCTCCCACCCCCAGTTCCCATTGGACGGTCCCCTGGCGCTCAGGGCAGGGGCAGTGTGCTGAGCCCCATGGTCCTGCCTAGAAGCCAGACCTGATGCTGGACTAGATGATCATGATGGTCTCTTCTGATCTTAAAGTCTATGAGTACTTTGTTTTCTCAACAGGGACGTCCTTATGTCCTCTTGAGAGATCTCAGTGACACTTCCAGAGAAATACGCTGCAATCCTCCCCCAAACATGTCCAGGGATGGCAGCCTTGTGTTTCCCTCTGTGACAGTAGCCTTCCCATGCCACTCAGTGCAACGATTTCCTCTGGGACCATTGCAGTGAACAGGCTAGCAGCACAGGGGCAGCTTTTGGATGCTGATAGTAGGGGGGGTTCTCCGTGCCTCTGTTGCCCTCAGGAGTGAGATATCAGCCAAGATTGCCACTGCCTGGGGTAATATTGCCAACACCCACTGCAGTTTCCCTCTCCCCAAATACCCAGGGATCAGCTTCCAGCTTCTAAAGCTTCCATGCAACAGAACACGCCCCATCCTCCCCGCTGGGCTGGCTCAAGCTGCAAAGCAGTGCTGTAACGGGGTACTTCAGTGACAATTATCATTTCTCATTACAGATATTTATGGGAATAATGCAAGGAATTTTAGACATATCTTTCCCTTTCCATTGTGATGTAAATCTAATGGTGTATCTGGCCGTTTGAATCAGTAGTCTCTGGTATACTGGCCTTGAGGGGTGCCAACTCCCTGCCTGCTGCATGTCCAACCCTGATCAGGAAGAGAAAGAAGAGGACTAGGGAGGATGTGTTTGGCAAGCACCTCCAATCCTCTGTGGCCTTGGACCATGAACACAGAGCTTGGAGGGGCCATGGAAACCATGGAGAAGGACCGAGAACGGAGTGGTCAGCTGCTGTAGGAGTGGGAAAAAGAGCGAGAAGTGCGTCAGGAAATGCCCCAGGACATCATGGGTCTGCTCAGGCAACAAATACAAATGTTGCAGTTCATTGTTGACCTACATGCCCAAAGTCCATCAACTCTGCAGCCTTTCCAGCCTTTGGATTGCTCCATGGTCCATGGTGTCTACATCCCTCAAAACAGCAGATGGCACCGTGGTGTGCACCCGGCCCCTACCACACCAGGCCATGAGAAAACAAGGAGAACCACAGCTACACATACATGGACTGGTGAAAACCACAGGATCAGGCAATGCTGGTGTTTCATTCTGTTTTGGACTGGAGGCGTTTAAAGTATAGTTCAGCCTGTTACACTATAGTCAGTTCTTACTGTTTCTTTGCACATTATCAAGTTCTATTTTTGGAAATTCTGAGTATCTTTATTACCGTACAGCAAACATTACAGAATTCATAGTGGAAGATAATAAATATCCCGTATTCAAAATATTACACCAAGCATTACAGAAATTAGATCAGGAGGCAATAACCTCCACATTAAGTAGTGTGCATGAAGCATTATAGAACTAATAGCGGCAGACAGTAACTCTCCTATATTAAATAGTTTGCACTGAGCATTACAGATTTCTAAGTGGGAGAAAATAGCACGCCTATGAATACTGTTTCATACGTGTTCATCAGACAAGACTAATGTGCCTGAGTGTTAAAATAGACCTTTAAATCTTCCCTCAACTGTACCGCTCCACGGAGAGGTCTTCTAATTCAGCAGACAGCTAGTCCCCCTCACTCCTCCACCATGGTGGTAGCTTTTCCCCCTTTGCCGCACAGATATTGTGCAATACTCAACATGTAGCAATAATGATGGGGATGCTTGCCTCACTGAGATCCAATCTAGTGAGCAAACATTGCCAGAGCCCCTTCAATCTAACAAAAGTACATTCAATTGTCATTCGGCAGCTGCTAAGCCAGCCGTTGAATCCCCACTTGCTGCTGTCAGGGTGGCCATTGTACAGATTCATGAGCCAGGGGAGCAAGAGGTAGGCTGCGTCCTGTAGAATTACTATTAGCGTTTCCGTAATGTGTTAATGTGCTGGTTGAGGAAGAATGCCCCCGGTTTCAACGTTTTGAAAAGTCCTGTGTTCTTAAAGATGCATGTGTCATGCACTTTCCCTGACTAGCCCCCACTGATATTGGTGAAGCATTTCGGTGGTGCATCAGGGCTTGCATAACCATGGAAAAATGTCCCTTTCTGTTATGTACTCAGTGACAAGGTGGACCAGTGCCAAAATAGGGATATATGTGCCGTCTGTCACTCCACTGCCATTTTTGAACCCCATGGCTACATGTCTATCCACTATTTCCTACACATTAGCGAGATTCTCAGTTCTGTGTAGCAGGGGATGATTACACCTTTGGGTGACAACCACATCCTATGTGAATTTTCTACCTTCCAACTATTTGCTCATGGCTCGTAGCAATCTGGCATTGCAAACTTCCAGAGCAGGATTGTCAAAGGGGCTGTCATTTTGGTGTCCCTATATCAGATGGCTGGGGTTAGCTCGACACACTGATCCAGGCATGTGGTCTTTCATATCCAAAGTTCTGCAACTACCTCATCATCCCACACCTGTCCTCCAATCAATCAATGTTTGTTTCTCAGATCCAGACGTGGCAATCCATAGTGTGGAGCTTCTCCATTAATACCAGCAGTAATTGGGCATTTTTGGTTGCTGTGGCCACCATCCTGCAGTTATTGTACTTGAATACCTCTTCATCTTCCTCCTCGCACACTCAGTTTTAGTAATACTTCTTCAAGTCCTGCAAATACAGGAGAAAAGTGTATCCTTATTAGCAAAGCTTGTGAGAATTGCACCGAGCTGTGTCAGGTCCATGCTTCTGCCCGAGAGAATGTAGTGTGCAGGACTGTGGAAGTTTTAAAAAACGATGCAAAAATTATGGGCTGGAGTAGGCATTATGGAATGGAGAATGTGACTCCCCTCCCCCCAGCTCCAAGAAATCCCTAAGTGAAACAGTGGCTTCCCACAAAGCACTGAGAAAATGTCTCTCTAGGTATTGAGCCACACAGCAGTGCTGGGCACACTGGGATACCTACCTGCCGTGCACTGCATTTTACGTTGACACAACCACTCACAGTGAGACTGTGCAGTGCCGATGCAAACACCGAAATGTGCGGGCGCATGTGTGACAAACTACAGTTGGTGTCTCTACACCAATGTGACTTGCATTGACAAAATATTGTAGTGTAGACATGGCTTAAGTAATAAATGGAGATAAGACTGGTAAATTCAGATCAAGATCCAGATTTTGAACTCCCTCGAGTTCTGTCTAAGAGTTTTGTTTAGCCTATTATGGAGAGAAACAGCAGATGGCATCTTTGGAGTTTCTGGCTGTGAAGTTCTGGAAAGTCTCTGAGCATGTGCGAGCTGTGATTTTTCAAAGATTTAAGACTTGGCCAAATGTGCGTGGCTTTTCAGAAGGATAGCCAAAGGTACATCCCTGATGCACAGGCTGTCCCCTGTCAAATTTCAGATCCCTACTCCAAAGGACGGGGATGAAAAAATGTCCATGACACTTTTTTCCCATCCAAACCAAAATGTTTCATGGGTGTCAACACAATTTTCATCAGGAAGGTTTCTCAGGTACAGAGTGGAAATCCAGAGAGCAAGAGATCTCAGAGCAGCCAAAAACATGGTGGTTAAGACACTCTGGGAGCAATGACTCTATCTCGGGTGAGCATTCGAGCCATGAGTCTCCTTGCCCAGCCAATCTCAATTCCCCTCTGCTGCCAGTCTTAGGCTCCTTGACCCAATCCACACATCCTGTTCTTGTCACTTCTGCATTTGAATTAAGCAGGTGCTTGGGGCATTAAGAGCACAGGAGAGGCAATCTCCCTGATTTCAGTCCCAAAGTCTAGCTCCATTTCCCAGATCCGCAATTTCAGGGAAAGTCCAGATTTCCCTTGCGCAACTCCAGGCTGGACAACGCTCAGGACAGCTGGATTGTTTGGAGTTTTTCACTGGGACGCTCTATCAAGTCTCTGAACATGTGCAAACTGATATTTTTCAGAGGTTTGTAGCTCAGCCAAATTTGGGTGGATTTTCACAGAGACAGCCCAAGGCACCTCCGTGATACAAAGGCCACAGCCCTGCCAAATTTCAAGTCCCTGCTCCAAAGCCTTGGGCCAAAAGAGCTTCTCTGAGAAAAGGGTGCAGCATTTTTTAACCTGGGCAAAAAAATGTATTGGCCCTAGCCTCGTTCTGAGAAACAGCTAAATGATTTTGACTGAGGTTTAAACAAAAATCAGCCTGAGGCAGATGTTCTGCAGGGGAAAATATCAACCCAGATGGTTACATTTTGGCAACATTATGAGCATCCAAAACAGGGTCTTACAATGGGAAGCATTGGGCAACACTGATACTAGGTCATGCCACCAGGTCTGCTTATCATAGGAAGAATGCATGCGCTTGGTTCTCTGTTGACCCTAACTGTAGAGATGAAGCCTAGGCTGTCTTCTGGGCTCTCCATATAAGGCTATTGACTCACCCAGGAAGGAGCAGTGTGGAAAGCAGCTATGTACCTGGAGCCTCCCATCCACAGGAGGAGACTGAACATGCCTGGGAACTTGTAGGACCTTTCTTAGAGGAAGCCCCAGGCCTGTGGAACTTACTGCCACTGGAGCACTGGCTGAACATGAGCCTTGCTGGTTTTTGGATGTACTGCTCCCCGAATGGGATCCAGATGGACCCTTCTTCTTTTTAAACAACACAGCAGGAGATGAGGAGAGAGCGATGCTCCTGTTACAGTATTTTGTTGCGTGAAGCATGCATTGGCGTTACAGCCATGGGTGCCTGATACATGGGGATAAACAGTAAAGCAAATCCTCAGTCTCCCTAAGCAATAACCAGGAAGGCCTGTGTCCCAGGAAAGCATTGCTTGAGCAGGGCCGGTCCAACTCTCCGACTTCAATGGCAACTGGACAAGCTACTACTCCATTGGTCTGACTCTGCTCCCTCTCACATCGTGGACAGGTTGGAAGCATCTGCAGAATCAGAACCTAGGCACACTGAGGTTCCATGCTGCTGATGCTTCCCTAGCGCCACCAGCATCTCAAGCCGGGCTTCCTCTGAGGGACCCTGTGAAACTAGACACTGCAGGAAGTTCACCAAGCAGGGGCTAAGTGGCACCTCCCTGAAGCCCTCTGATTGGCCCATGCCGATATATAAACCAGGAAGCCATCACAGGGAGCTGTCTGAGTAACGATGCAGATTGTCTGCTTGCTTCCATGCTAGACCTTGACTTACTGTGAACCTTAGACTCCAGTACCTGACCTGGCTTGTCCCTGATTCTGCTAGTTGCCTCCTGACCACAGCTTGGCTCCCAGTCCTGCTGGAAAGGTATAACAAGTGGGGTTCCACAGGGGTCTGTTTGGGGACCGGCTCTGTTCAATATCTTCATCAACGACTTAGATGTTGGCATAGAAAGTACTCTTATTAAGTTTGCAGACGATACCAAACTGGGAGGGGACTGCACTGCTTTGGAGGCGGGTCAAAATTCAAATGATCTGACATTGGGAGAAATGGTCCTGAAGTAAACCGGATGAAGTTCAAATAAAGACAATGCAAGTTGCTCCTTAGGAAGGAACAATCACGTTTCACACGATACATGATGGTAAGAGACTGTCCATGAAGGGTTGGAGATAAGAGATCTAGAGTCTAGTGGACCACACGAAATATGAGTTACATGGCGATAGTGTTGCCAAAAGAAGCAAACTGTCTGATTTGGGATGCATTAAACAGTGTGTTGTAAAACAAGACAGGAGAAGTCATTCTTCGTCTAACTTGAACTGCGCTGTTAGGCTCAATGGAGTATTGTGTTCTAGTTCTGGCACCGGCATTTAGAAAGATGTGGAGAAATTGGAGAGGGTCTCAGAGAAGAGCAACAAGAAAATGATTAAGGTCTTTGAGAAATGACCTATGAAGGACGACTGAAAGAATTGGATTTATTTTAGTTTGGAAAAGAGAAGACTGATAGGGGACATGATAGCAGTTGTCAGGTATCTAAAGGGTGTCCATGAAGGAGGAGAGAGAAAATCTGTTCACCTGAGCTCTAATGATAGAACAGAAGAATGGGTTAAACTTCAGCAGGGAGATTTTAGGTTGGACATTAGGAAAAGTTCTAATTGGTCAGGGTTATTTAAGAGTAGGTTAGATAAATGTCTATCAGGGATGGTCTAGACAGTATTTGGTCCTGCCATGAGGGCAGAGGACTGGACTCGATGACCTCTCGAGGTCCCTTCCAGTCCTAGAGTGTATGAATCTATGAATCTGACCAGTGACGCCAGCTGCCCACAGCTCTTCCTATTACTGTCACAAATCTGAGCATTGAGCTCATACAGATCTGGGTTGAGAACGGCTTCGCAACTCATTGACCCCGTCAAGGAATGGTGCCTGAGGTCACCCATCCGTCAGTGTGCATGGGTCTGTCGCAGACCACATGGGATGTGACTGCTAGCTGCAGGATGAAACAGAGCTGATCATTGAGGAGACAATCAGGGCCAGGGCCGGGTAGAGGAATGCCAGGATGACAGCTGTAGCTCTGCCAGGGGGCAGCACAGGCACTGTGACCCCTGGGACTCGTGCTGACCTCTGCACAGGGGCAGATTTCATCCCCTGCCTGTATCTGTACAACTTTGCAGATGAATCCTCTCCAACTGCATCCCTCGCATGTTTTGCATTGTTCCTCTCCCCTCACCCACCCAATATAATATTCCAGTGAAGGAGTTTCCTGGTGGAAAACGTCCAACTTGTCGGCTCAAGAACAAGTGTGCAAATAAAGAGTTCACTCTTACTCCCAGTGAAGTCAATGGGAGTTTTGCCAGCAGCTCACAGGGGTAGGATCACACCAGAGGCCGGAGGTCTGCACTCCGGCTGGGTTTTCCCGTCCTTCCTCACATCACACACACAGGTGGCCAGAGTAGGAAGGGAAATGCAGGGAGCTCCGATGATGTTGCAGAGCAAGGTTGGAGGGAGGGGGCAGGAGCACAGGAGGATAATGGGAAGCAAAGGAGCTTCCACAATGCTGCAGGACGAGGCAGGGGAGCAGAAATGGGGCTGGTGTAGATGGGAGCAGGTGCAAACACATCCTTCTATTAACTGTTATTCCTCTCTAATTGCATCTCCTATAAACTTATGCTGGATCTGTTACAGTTCTCCTTTTGGGGAAGGGGCAGTTTGTTCAAATGGGCTCTCCCACCCCTCGCAAATGCAAAATAAGGCAGGGCAGAGCTCTTTGGGCCCCCGGTACAGCCACACTCTTTGGCCCAGCTCCACAAAGATATTTAGGCTCCTAACTTGCATTGAAATCAATGAAACACTTTTGGGCGTAAATACTTTTGTGGGTCGGGCCCTTCGTGCCCATGGATGTCTCAATGCTAGCGGGTGGACACAAGCCTCCCTGGGTGGGTGATGGATATGTCTGTACTGAAGCTGGAGGCGTCATTTCCAGCAGTTGCACACACATTTGTTTTGGTTAAGCTGGCATGCTAGGAATAGCCATGTTGCTCTGGCAGTGCGGGCAGCAGGAGGGGTTAGCCGCCCCCGAGACCGGATGTGTTCGTAGCAGCTAACCAGGCCTGCCACCCGGGCCACTGCAGCTATGCTTCTGTTTCACTAGTGTGGGTCTGTCCTCTTGAGCTGGTAACGACCCCGTCCAGGTGTGGTGTAGAAATACCCTACGAGCCTGATCCTGGGCTAGCATAAATCAGCATAGTCAACAGCGCTACTCCAGTTTACACCAGCTGAGGATCTGTCCCTGTGGGTTTCCAAGTGGGGGTCTCAAACCACCTCTGAGCTCTGAAATGCTGGGGGGGCCTTGATGTCTGTGGCCTCTCCTCATTGTTACAGGTTTGATGGCCTGGCTGGTAAGTGGCCAAGGGTGTATAAATACCTGATGTACCCATCTGCGCCTTTCTAGCTTCGATTCCCTGACCTGCTCCAGTCTGTTGAGCCCAGATCCAGCCAAGCAGCACGTACGACTATAAAGCCATCCAAACAAGGGTTCATTACCAAGCGGGGAGCTTTTAGGATTTATAGATAATAATCTTTCAATGAAACGGTAACAATGCAGCCAGCTGCGGCCTCTACCACTCACTCTGGATTTCTGTGCTCTGACTTCTCCCCTCCTTCCCACTCCCTCATGGCCTACTGCTTCAGGCTGGACCTCCTGCTGACTTCCAGGGCCCATCTGGTTGCCTCTCTCTGCTTGGGCCCCTACTCCCCCCATCCCGGAGGAGGGTGACAGTTTGTACCTGTTGCTAGCCCTTACCTACCCCAGGGGCATGGTGAGGGCTTGTCAATTCATGTTGAATTGCTTTTTATGTATAATATTAATCAAATTAACACAGTCCCCAAACTGGGCATGCACCTAACCTGAGTAACCTCCTGGGCCATGCTGCTCTTACCCCTCCCTGTGCCTGCTGTTTGCTGTTCCCACTCGTCATTAGCCAGCCAAACCTCAGCACTGATCCAGCCTCAGGATCTGCTAACACAGCCCCGTGGACCTCTTTGGAGACTCAGGAGCAGGGTCTTACCTTCTAAGCCAGCTATGGCTTCTGCGATGCTCCTGGCCCACTTCTGGGCACTATCAAATGATGCAGAACTGTCCTGTTTACAAAGCACATTGGGCTCTGCAGAGGGATGATTTCACATTAATAATGAGGGGCCTCAGTCAAGATCCAAGCCCCTTTGTGCTACAAGCTCTATAGACAAAGGTTTCTAACCGTCAGAGGACGGGTGTTCTGGCACAGCTTTCACAGGGGAGCAGTGGGAACAAAACACCTAACTGACTTCAGGACTGCGCTTGATAAGTGCCTGGAGGGGATGGTCTGATGACGTTGCCTGCAATCCCATGTAGCCGATCTGCAGCTGCTAGCAGCAAATATCTCCAAGGCTGGTGATGGGACACTAGATGGGGAGGGCTCTGAGTTGCTACAGGGAATTCTTTCCCAGGTGTCTGGCTGGTGGGTCTCGTCCACATGCTCTGGGTCCAACTGATCACCATATTTGGGGTTGGGAAGGAATTTTGCCCCGGTCAGATTGGCAGAGACCCTGGAGGGTTTTTATCTTCCTCTGTAGCATGGGTCACAGGTCACTCTCAGGTTTAAACTAGCATAAATGGTGGATTCTCTGTAAATTGAAGTCTTTAAACCTGGATTTGAGGACATCAGTAACTCAGCCAGAGGCTAAGGGATTATTGCAGGAGTGGATGGGTAGCAGGGCCAGATTAACTCTCCCGTGGGCCGGGGCTATTAGATTTTGTGGGGCCCCTGTATACAAGTCTTTTTCTTGGGAGGGAGTTTGGTGCAGGAGGGGATGGGGCAGGGGATTGGAGTATAGGAGGGAGTGCAAGGCCGGGGAGGGAATTTGGGTGCAGGAGGGGATTCTGATCTGGGGCAGGGGTTTGGGGTGGAGGAGAGGAGGAGAGGCACAGACTCCAGCTGGGAGGCGCTTACTGGAAACGGCTCCTGGCCAGTGGGCATTGCAGGGCTCAGGCTGCCTACCTGCCATAGCCCCATGCCGCTCCCGGAAGTGGCTGGGTGCTAGCACGTCTCTGCACGCCCCTTGTGGGGAGGGGGGCAGCAGGTCTCCGTATGCTGCCCGCGCCCACAAGCACTGCCTCTGTAGCTCTCATTGCGGGGACGGGCTGGGGGTGGGGGCAGCTCAAGGAGCCGCTCTCTCCCCCCTCGCCAGGGACCGCAGAGATGTGCCAGCAGCCAGCCACTTCCAGGAATGGCATGGGGCTAGGGCGAACAGGCAGCCTGCCTGAGCATCCCTTTTAGCAGCCCAAAGATCGCTGCCTGTGATTCAATGAGCCGGGATCCTGGGCTGCAGCCCCTAAAGGCCCTGCCTTAATCCAGCCCCAGTGTGTGGGTGAGGGTCAGTGACCTGCAACATGCAGGAGGCCGAACTAAATGATCATGATGGTCCCATCTGATCTTAAAGCCTATGAACTATGAGGCACTTCAGATGACACATGCTCCAAAGAGCTTCCAGGCCATAGTCCTGATCCAGGGTGTTGGAAAATGTGTCTGAGTGAGTGGGAGAGTTGGCTGTGAGAAAAGGAGGCAACATAGCGTTTGTGTGGCTCAGACCCACGAGCAGGTAAAGTTTGCCACATCTCAAAATTATTTGGAAGCCAAACTGATCAATATTCCAGGCAGTTCATTTCCGCATTCACCACACAACCCCTAATAAATCGTCTGGTCAACAAGCATGATATGAAAGCTTCAGAAAATATGATAGCAAGTCAGTAATGTACGGAGAAGACTTTTTAAAATAACACCACATCGCCCCAGTTTTTCAGCCAGCTCCTCAGTATGGGCATAATTTAGAAAGTTGTGGTCCCTGGAGATAAAATTCCAAATAGATTTATGAAGTGGTCTCAGAGGTAGTTAGAGAGATGAAATCTGAGTTTTAAAGGCAGTTGTGTGTATAGATGGGTAGCTGTGTTTTCCATCCAGATTGAGAAATACACCACACACACACATGCACACAATACGGGAGGGGGGAGGGGGGATATATTCTCAGTTCACAGACAAATGAGCTAACCTGAGAATCTCATTTGAGAAGGTGCGAGCTGTTTCATTTGTATGTTAATATGCACATAAGCAAAACAGACAATTTAAGTCAGTTTCATAAGGCAACTGCAGAACAAATGAAATAAAGCCAGTTGTCTGGAGGATGCGGTTTATTGTTTATATCTCTGGCAGAGTGGCTTATTGTTTGGGGTTTTATAGTCTTAACTCAGTCTGCTGCTTATGGTCTATGATGAAGACGTGAAAATCAAATTGATACTGAGCCTGTACAGGGACATGATGAGAAGGCAAGTGTTAGGGGGCTTATTCCTTCACCCTCTCACTTCCCTGGTCCTTCTCGCATGAACAGAGAACAATACCCAAAGTCCAAAGGTGCAAACAATTCAGTGTTTATTGGAGTGAACTTCCAGCAAGCATGATTCCAGTTTCCTTCCTTAGTGTCCCCTTTCCCAGCTCTGACACCACAGAGCCTTGCCTGTGTCCCTGTTCCCATTTCCCCCTTTAGCAAAACATGATCCCAATTCCCCACAGTCCCTGTTCCCATTCCCTCCTCCCTTACTTCCTGATTGACTGCAGACTATATAGTAAAACCTGAGTTTTGCTTAGCTATACCTTAACCAGTCATTTTACTGATATTTAACTAACCAATCTTAACAT
>NC_133770.1:297436701-297474595 GCF_003597395.2 Chelonoidis abingdonii
CTGGACTCTCTCCAATTTGTCCACATCCCTTCTGTAATGGGGGGACCAAAACTGGATACAGTACTCCAGATGTGGCCTCACCAGTGCTGAGTAGAGGGGAATAATCACTTCCCTCGATCTGCTAGCAGTGCTCCCACTAATACAGCCCAATATGCCATTGGCCTTCTTGGCAACAAGGGCACACTGCTGACTCATATCCAGCTTCTCATCCACTGTAACTCCTAAGTCTTTTTCTGCAGAACTGTGGCTTAGCCAGTCAGTCCCCAGCCTGTCACGATGCATGGGATTCTTCCATCCTAAGTGCAGGACTCTGCACTTGTCCTTGTTGAACCTCATCAGATTTCTTTTGGCCCAATCCTCCAATTTGTCTAGGTCACTCTGGACCCTATCCCTACCCTCCAGCGTATCTACCTCTCCACCCAGCTTAGTGTCATCTGCAAACTTGCTGAGGGTGCAATTAATCCCATCTTCTGGGTCAGTGATAAAGGTGTGTCAGACTGATTCAATACAACATAAACAGGAGACACTTTGATCTAGAAAATAAAGAGGTTTCAATCAGAACTAAGTATCAGCTGCCCTTAATGATTTTAACAGTAAAATCAAAGTAGAATATTTTCAATTATTACCCTATTTATGAAAGCAGCAAAGAATCCTGTGGCACCTTATAGACTAACAGACGTTTTGGAGCATGAGCTTTCGCGGGTGAATACCCACTTCGTCAGATGCATCTAGTCTATAAGGTGCCACAGGATTCTTTGCTGCTCTTACAGATCCAGACTAACACGGCTATCGCTCTGATACTTGATACCCTATTTATGTTATGCCACATCATTAGCAGTGAAGCACTGTTATGACTAACTTGCCAAACAAGAATAAAAATAGTAGGAAAATGAAAAAAGGAACATGAAATTTCCAATTTCTAACGCAAAATTTGGAAAGGTTCCTAAACCAATTGTTCCATGGGAATTTTAGTCTAAATCGACCCATTTTTTGAAATCGTTCGATTTCAATGAAAAAGGCATTTCCCCCTTGAAAATACATTTTGATAACAATTGTCCGAGCAGTTCGATGAGACAGGGCGGCTGTTCCAGATGGCAGGAACATCAGAGGAGACTTTGGCATAAGCAATGGTAGAATGGGTGAAGGAACATGCTGAATGATGTAGCAGGGAGGCCCTTCCTGGAGCACAAGCCCCTAGTGGGAAGGCAGGGCACTACTGGTGTGCATGCCTCAGTTCCCCTTTCTTCCACTCACTGAAGGAACTTAGTATCTGATTGTCTGATACAAAGCCTGCCTCTGGGCATATTTTATTCTCACACACCAGTGCAGTAACTCCCCAAAACCCTTTTAGTAAAACAGTCTCACCATTTCCACAATAACATAAACACATCGTGGGCTTTTCCTACTCCCTGCTCTGGGGACATCACCGCCAAGTCACTCAACTGAGAGTTAACAGCAGCACTCTTTTCCCAGCTCCTTTGTCCCCTGCCTGCAAGCGGCCACCCTTCGCTCAGGTCTTTGCCCCGAGGGCTAACCTCCTTGTGGTGTTCCACTCCTCCTACCGCTGCTCAGGAGGAGCCAGTTGCCTGCAACAACCCTCTTTGTTCTGGATCTTCCCCTTTTTCCAGATTGGCCAAGCGAAGCTACGTCCTGCCCGGTGCTCATCAGGAGTCTCCAGCTTTGCTCAGTTCTCACCAGCAGTTCCAGGTCTCCTCTTAACTCAGCTCACTCTACTGGGTCTCAGGCAGCTCTCACCTGCCCTTCCTCTCCAGGACTCACCCAGTGTCCCCATCTTGAGGGCCGTGGTGCTTTTTCTTAAGCCAAGTTGGCCAGTGTCCTTCACAGAAGGAATGGACATGGGAGTAGATGGAAAGAACTGGCAGGCGGAAGGGCTTATAAAACAAAGCAGACAGGTGGCTAGTGAAGTTATTCCAGGGCGGGGACAGTGATGTCATGCTCCGTTTGCAGGAGGAAGTGGGCTGCAGTTCCCGTGCTGGGTTCTGCAGAAGTGGGACCTGGGGAAGGCCAGAGAGGGAGATGCAATAACCTGGGATGGAGGAGAGATGGCATCAGAGGGTTGACATACAGCGGCACCAGGCAATCGGGTAGGTCTGGTAATGAGAGCGGCACATATATACATAGTGAGATGAGCTGTGGCAGAAGTGGAGACCAGCTGAGTTACAGATCTAAGAGATGTGGAAGAAGGAGTGTTCCAGGTCAGGGATAATGCCAATATTAATACCTTACACACAGTCATGTAGGATCTTCCATCCTTCAAACAGTGTGTCAAGCAAATATCCAGGAATCGCATCACTCATGATTGAAATGCAGCGTCTGAGAGTGGTCTGCAGCAGCTATTTAACATCCCAATGCTACCCAGCCTAGGACAGCAAGTGAAGAGGAAAACTAGCCTTTGTCTAGCTGGAATTGCAGTCAGCAAAATGTACGTATCTAGGTTTGAAGTTAGCCTGGAGCAGGGGTTAAGACTTCTGTTCTATGAAAAATGACACAGGATCTGTAATGACCACAAGGGTTAAGTACTTTTGGTATTAAATCTCATCTATAAGACAGCACCCCTGTCATAAGTAGATAGGTAAGGGTTAATTTTCTTTTACCTGCAAAGGGTGAACAAAGGGGGAACCAAGCACCTGACCAGAGGACCAATCAGAGACCTGGATTTTTTTTAAAGTCTGGGAGGGGACTGAAAACTCGGGGTCTTTTTTTTTGTTTTCCTCGGCTGTGAGTAAACAAGCTTCTCTTCTAACTCCATCTTCTTTCAAAAATTCTACTAAACATCTGTGAGTACAAAAGGAAACAGTAATCGGCTGTGATGTGCTTTGATTTGTATTTACTGGGTGTTGATTTGCTGGACTGGTTTAACTGGGCTATCTTTTAAATCAGACTGTTTATTCATATTTTCTTATAAGCAAGAGCCTGTATTGAGTTAATTGTAATGCAGTATTGAATCTTAATGCAGTATTTATGTTTTGTATTTTCTCTTTCTTTTATTATAAAGTTTCTTTTTAAAACTTGTGGGAGTTTCTTTTCCTAGTGAGGCAAGAGGGGAGAAATTTCTGTACCCCAGGTATCTGTCTCCCTCACGGGAAGACAGGGAGGGGGAAAAGCTCAATAACTTGTGTGAGACTTTTCCTAGGTGTCCCAGGCATAGAAAAAGCTACGGGAAAGAGACGAGAAAAGCCTCTCTAAGGTGGCATAGCCCCGGGGAAGCCTATTGTCTCATCGGGTGTATATCCCTAAGGAGTGAAGTATAGCATCGCCCAGGCTCACCCAGGGAAAGGGGGGGGGGAGCTGGGGGTGAGGAGTAGGAAGACCCAGGGTCCTGGGTCTTGGGGGTTTCTCCAGGGAAAGTCTGGGGGGACCAGAAGCGAGGCAGGCCGCTTGTATTCCTGTCTGGTGGTGGCAGCGAGATCAAATCCAAAGCTGGGTATAAGCTTGGGGAGGTTCACAGTAAACACTCAGATGTTGAACGCTAAGTCCAGATTTGAGACAGATGTTTTACCACCACTGACAAACACTTTCAACCTGCTGAAACTCCTGTGCCATGAAAAGGATTTTTTTTGTTGTTTTTGGAAAAGGGGGGGACTGAAGGCCCATGACAGGGCTTCAATGAAATAACTAGAGGTAAATTCTGATCCAAGGATTGACAGGTCATTCAATGGCTAATTAGCCAAGAGGACTGTTTGATCCTGTACCAAGCCTTACATACAGAACTACTATAGCTACAGGTACCATGGAACTTGATACAGCCTGTAGAGTTCATTTCCTCTAAAGCACCTGGCATTGGCCACTGTTCAGAGACAGCGACACTGGTGCTAGATGACTTCTCGGTCTGATCCAGTATGTGTCCGTTCTTATTTATGTAAGGAGGGGACATCTCACCAATTTTAAAGGACCTTGGACAAACAGGCATAACTCCTTCTTAAAGTCAGCTCAGCAGTTTTGGGCAATAGATTCACGAGGGGATGAGAGGGACCAAGGAGGTTTTATTTTTATTTTATTTTTATTTTTTATTTTATTTTTATTTTTGGATTGCACAGTAGGTTCGCCCTAAATCCTTTGGAAAACTGGATTGGAAGTCCCTAGACTAAGTCGACAAAATCAGATGAGTACAATGATTCATTAGTGAAAGCAGCAGAGAGATCCTGTGGCAACTTATAAACTGAACAGACGTTTTGGATCATGAGCTTTTCGTGGGTGAATACTCCACTTTCATTGCAGGATGAATGTTTAGTTGGAAATTTTCCAAGGGCAGGTATATTATATGCTAGCAAGCAAGCTCAGATAACGGGGTTAGTGAGGTTAGTTCAATCAGGGAGGATGAGGCCCTGTTCTAGCAGTTGAGGTGTGAAAACCAAGGGAGGAGAAACTGGTTCTGTAGTTGGCAAGCCATTCACATGATCATAGTGTCATTCCTTTGTGGCGATTTGATCTTATCACATGAAATCTCCTCACCAATAGGCACAATTTGGCTTTACCACTAGTTGGAGCCCCATGAAATTATTTTTTTAAAAATTTTTTATTTTATTTTTCAATCATTTCATATTATCTCATTTTATAGTGCCCCTAGGAGGGTGGGAGCACCTCAGGGTGAAAGGGTGGGTCCTGCCCCGTGGTAGGTGAGAGAACCTGGTGTGGGGGTTGGATCCTGCCCTGGGTGGGCTTGGAGAGCAAGCTCACCCCACAGAGGCATCTCCCGTCCTGCAAGGCTGGGCCAGGCTACCTACTCTGGGCATTGTGACTTGGTGGATGGGATCCCAGCACCACTCACTCAGATTTGGCCACCATGATGGAGGAGTGGCCAGGCCAAATCTGAGTGGCATTGAAACCCTGTGTTCCAGGTTGAAAAGCCTGTAAAAGGGGGCCAGGCCAGATACCCTGGAACAGGAGCTGCAGGGCCTGCTGCTGCACGGTGGTTTTTTTTTCATTTTATGTCATTTTATACAATCTTACTCTTTTTATTTTGTGTTATTTCACATTTGCAAAAAAAGCATGAGGCTCATCAACAGCTGTATGGCTGAAACGTATTCCTGGAGGACAAAGGCAAGGGGTGCTGCAGGTTAGGAATGAGGTGTATTAGCAGAACTGGAGCATGAAAGACTGTCCTGGTCCATAATAAACCTGGGTCCAGCCACAATCAGTGCTGTCAATCCTTCATTTTAAAGATGGATAGGAGGAACAGACATGTTGCAACATGGATTCTAACCTGCCACCTTTGGTGCCTTTAGAATCAGCCTGGCTGCGCTGAGAAACAAACACACATTGCGGATCTTTTTGGCTCTGAGCCACTCATTCATCATGAAACACAAACTCACGAATGACGGTTTGCAGGTGCCATTAAAAATCCAGATCTCAGGGGTGATTAGCCCATGACTCTGTGGAGGGTAGAATTCAGAGCAAGCTTTGGTCTGAGTTTCCAAGCAAGCCAGGAAATGTAGGTTTGGAATGAACCCTCGAGCAGCTGAGTGAGCCTGAGATGCGGCCCTTCAAGACGCCCGAGGCTAGAGCCAGTCAAAATCTTTTCACTGTAAAGCAATTTTGACTCCCAAATGGTTCTATGGTGAAAACACAAAGTTTCATAGAAAAAAAAATATTTTTGATCAAATTTTTGCAGATTTTTGTCAGCTGAGGACCAAACATGCTTGGGTAAAAGGTCTGTGTGTTTCACTGTTCGAAGACTTGAGAATTCTGTCAAAAATTTGTGATTTTTTGAAAACTGACATTTCTTTCAAGTTGAGGTTGTTCATCAAAAACAAACAAAAGGTTTGGGGCAAATTCTGAGGAAAACAAAAGAAAACCAGTGCTCAGCATTTCTCACCAAAAATAATCTGTATTTTTCTACCAGCTCAGCCTGAGCTCCAGCTTTGACCGAGCCCAGAGAGCAGGCTGAAGAGGCAGCCTTTCAAATGAGTTTTCACCTGAATTTGCAGCAAGTCTGTGTCTGGCTTTCCACTGAGGCTGAACCTCGCTTTCAAAGCGAGGCTGGGCCCGGAGTTATGAAGCCCTAGTTATAGCATGACCCTGGAGAGTGATTTCTGGCATTACCCTTGAGGTGCATTTTGATACAAACCCTGAGGCAGAATTTGTATGCAGGCCCAGGCTGGGCCTGCTTCCCCCTGAAGTCCAGTGAATCCTGGCTACTTTGGTCATGCGTCCCTTACAGAGTGGAGGGTTTGTTCCAATTCCAAAGCAAATCATGGGAAACTGAAGCAACGGGCGACCTTCACGAACTGCTGTGAACCGCCACTGAGTTCCAGATGCCTCCGGTCCCTTCCTACTGAGTCAGGTTTGTGCCACCTCCCTCCGACCTGGCAAATCTTGATACAGTCTAAGCTGAGAACACTGCAGGGGGGAATAAATCAATCAATCAGTCAAATAAGCCCACTGAAGTACCTGTGAATGCACCCAGGGGCTTGCCTGTGCTTCTTAGGCTTGTAGATGGGCTGGGAAGACCAGCTTTTCCGAACCCCGCTGCCTATAATTGTTTTTGCTTTGTGTTTGTAATCACTGCTGGTAACTCCAAGCCTGACTGTTTATTTATAACATACTCAACCTAATGCCCCCCATGAAATGAAACACCGCCCTGGGGCTTTCCTATTTTCCTTCCTGCATTTATTTGCCATCTCAAGTTTAGTGCCGTTATACTTCTCAACAGGTTTATAATAACTTTGTTCTGCCTCACTACTTTCATTGCTTTCATCCCTGAGTTATTTACCAAGCAGAGGGACGGCTGCAGAAAGGGCAAATGGATTATGGAATTTAGAGCTCCGACGAGTTTATAAGAAAAGTACACGTGCTCACACGCACCAGCCCAGCAGGAAGGAGAAAGAGGTGATGAGTGTATGCCAGTTAACAGCTGGACTTTGTCTATACAGATAAGAACATAAGAACGGCCACACTGGGTCAGACCAAAGGTCCATCTAGCCCAGTATCCTGTCTCTGACAGCGGCCAATGCCAGGTGCCCCAGAGGCATGAGCGGCGCCAGGGTTTTTGGCGCCCTAGGCAGGGGTCCTTCTGCGCTCCTGGTCAGCAGCGGCAATTCTGCGGTGGGGAGGTCCTTCTGCTCTCCTGGTCTTTGGGGCACTTCAGTGGCGGGTCCTGGAGCGAGTGAAGGACCCGCCGCAGAATTGCCGCCGAGAGCCACAAAATGCTGCCCTCCTAAATCCTGGTGCCCTCGGCAACCACCTAGGTCACCTAAATGGAAGCACCGGCCCTGCCCAGAGGGAATGAACAGAACAGGTGATCATCAAGTGATCCATCCCCTGTCGCCCATCCCCAGATAAGACAATCAGGGTACATTCAAGTACAGTATATCCACCATTCTGGGCATGCCCAGATGGACCTTTGGTCTGACCCCATATGGCTATTCTTATGTTCTAGCTCATCTCTCATACCATCCCTATTCCCAGTACATACAGACAGGATGCATCAGCTTGTCATGCCAATGAAATGTACAGATAAGATAGTCCTCTAGTGCTGTGTATTATTTCAGGTGCATCTGCTAGGACATTTCCATTAGCAAACTTAACATGTCCAGATGGAATACATACGCCACCCAACATTACCAGGGCAGCATGTCTCTCTTGTCGCCAACTGCTCTAATTACTTCTGGGTAGAGGAACAAAACATTCCCACTGCACGTGCTCACAGCAGACCTGCCATATCACTGAATGTTGCAGGAATCGTCAGGTAGTCTGTTCCATAAGGTCAATGAAGGTAAAAGGCATTTATTATATCACTCTGCCTTCCAGGAATGGTCCATCGTTATTGCACAGCTGCTTTTCATCAGCAGACACTTCATAATCTTCAGATGATCACAATGGTCCCCTCTGGCCTTGGAATCTATGAATGTACTTGCCTTGCCTGTGAGGTAGGGCAGTGTTCTTAGTCTCTTCTTGCAGCTGGTGACCTGAAGTACCAAAGAGCTAATTGACTTGCCCACCCTCTGTGAGAGAGAAGGGACTTGAATCTAGCTATTGTAAGTCCCTGGGTAGTACCTGCACCACCGGACCATTCTCTATGACAGGGCTGCTGGTGACTGCAGGTCTGGTGAGGTAGTGACTGGATGCAGACAGAGCTTTGGATACACAGAATTACCCTGCCCCCTTGGCACTCAGGTTGAACTATTTCTGGAGTATAAAACTCCAGATGATAATGTTTTTTTTCCAGCTCAGCACTTGTGGGCTCCAGCCAGGATCAGAAACAAAAGAAGCAACGTACCATTAGGTGATCTGCCTCTTCTTTCATATGTCAAGTATCAGAGGGGTAGCCGTGTTAGTCTGGATCTGTAAAAGCAGCAAAGAATCCTGTGGCACCTTATAGACTAACAGACTTTTTGGAGCATGAGCTTTCGTGGGTTGTCATTGTATTCTTTCCCAAATCTGAACCTTAGAGTCCAGAAAATGAGATACTAGCATGAAATCCTCTAAGCTTAATTACCAGCTTAGATTTGATACGCTGCCACCAATCAGAGCTCTGAGTGTCTGATAAACTCTGGTCTCCCCAAACCTTCCCTGGGGACCCCCAAGACCCAGATTCCTTGAGTCTTACAACACAGGGGAACAAACCATTCCCTTCCCCCTCCTTTCTTCCTCCCAGATTCTTTCCGCCCTGTACGCTAACATAGCACGAATCAAGCTCCGTATAATTAGAACAAAGGTTTCCTCCCTTTTCTTTCCTCCACAATCTGGTATTCAGACTCAATCCCATAGTCACTAGGAAAAAATAAACAGGTCTTAAAAAGCAAACTTTAATAAAAGAAAGAAAAAAAGTAAAGTTATCTGTAATCTAGATGGTAAATATTACAGGGTTTCAGCTATAGACTATAGGAAAAAAGCTTTCTCCAGCAGAAATACAATTTAACATACTTCAGCCAATACACATTAAATCCACCAGCAGTAACACATTGCAATACAGAAACAATTAAAAGACTAAACGTCTTTTTACTGTATTAAAAATTGAAATAGAAGCTTAGAGAGCCTGTATTATGTTGTCCCTCAAGCCTGAAGAGACCAACGCATAAATCCAAACCACAAACAAAGCTTCCCTCCTTAGATTATGAATATCTTGTTCCTGATTGGTCCTCTGGTCAAGTGTTTGGTTCCCTGTTTGTTAACCCTTTCCAGGTGAAAGAGACATTAACCCTTAGCTATCTGTTTATGACATGGGTAAATAGATGCATGCACGAAAGCTCATGCTCCAAAACGTCTGTTAGTCTATAAGGTGCCACAGGACTCTTTGCTGCTTTTACAGATCCAGACTAACACGGCTCCCCCTCTGATACTTGACGTATGAAAGAAGAGGCAGATCACCTAATGCTACGTTGCTTCTTTTGTTTCTGATCCTGGCTGGAGCCCACAAGTGCTGAGCTGGAAAAAAAACATTATCTGGAGTTTTATACTCCAGAAATAGTTCAGCTTGACTCTTGGACTCTTTTTGGACTCTCCCCCTGGATACATCTTGCGATTCCTACTGGCAGACAGATTTAGCAACCGGAAGCCTGCTGCTGTGTCACTTGAGAGCCACACTCAGCTTTGGTAATTATCAAGGTTTGGGGGTGTTTTATTAACCTGTTGCAGACGTGTGTAAGTGCTTGAGACTAAGTAAAAGTTTAGCTTTAAGTTAAAGCACTCTTGTGTTGTCCTGTTTGTCCCAGCCATCTATTGGTCAGATGGCCATGTCTCCCCTGATTTATTTCCTGACACCTCCTCAGGCAGAGTAAAAGTTACCAAGAGCTTTGGGTTGAAAGAACCCCGGGTAACAGCTACATCCAGAGAGTACTGACTCCTCTCCCAGACAGAGCCCCTTCAGCGCAGCTCCAGGGCATGCAGCCCCATCCACTTGACCTGCCAGACAGAGCCTGTGCAAGGAAACCAGACAGGGCCGCCCTCAAGGGCTGGAGTCAGCAGCGGGCATGGTGGAGAGGGTGTAACATCTGCAATAGGAAATTGCTCATTGGAGCTATGCCATCAGCGATGAAGGCTTCTTCAAAATATCGCCTTGGGCATTACATGAGGTGGGCAAGTCTAGCGAGAAGCCTGGAAATTATGGTGAATAAAGACAGGAGAAGATGCAGGGCAGCAGCTGCAGTTAGCTACCCGAGGTGAGGGAAGTCGTTGAGAAAACTCAACATCTCGGACCGCATAGCATAAAGCTAGTACTGTTCGTTCGCTCGCTTGAGGTCTTCACTGAACACTGATAAGTACAGAGCTGGAACCCGTCTGGCTCACCCGGATATTAGTATTGTTAAAATAGGAATTTGAGTTATAAAAATATGTTTAAACTTTATTGAATGACTGTAAGTTGCTGCCTGCATTAATCTCACTTAGAATGTCTGTGGTCGGTGTTATAAGGTCATATGCAAGTATTTTCTCAATAACTGTGTGGCATCAGATAGCAGAGAAGCATTAATACTAGTCTCCACCGGGAAGTCTTATCTTTTCGCCAACCAAGGAGGCCAATCAACACCAGACTAACTCTTGCAGAACAGCAGAGGACAAAAGACTGTGTTGATTGCTTTCCCCACACCGCCACCTGCATGAAGAGGAGGTGTGCAAGTGAATTCCTTCCATCAGGTGAACTGGCAGCTCAGAGAATGGAAATGGGATACACCTCCCTAACAAGAAACTGTATCTCTGCACTGCTTGGACTCTTGAGGGCAAAGTTTACTAGGCATAAGGAAGAGATCTCCAGTGTTTAGCCTGGGTTAGCCCTAAGGGACATATACAGATTGCTTATTATAGAAGCTTCTATTGTTTTTGAAATTTAAGACTATAAGTCATCTGTGTATACAGCTGTGCCCTGGGTTGCGCAAACCCAACCTATGGAAATCTGGAGTTATGGGGAAAAGTTCTGTTAGTTCCATAAGTGCCTTTTTTTTGTGTGTGTGTAATTGTCGGAGATACGTTCCTGACTTACACAAAACTCAACTTACGCAAGGCGTTCTGGAATGGAATGCTTGCGTAAGTCGGGGAGTTTCTGTATATGTTTACCTGCTTTAACCTTGAAAATAACTCTCTTACTTCCTTTTCCTAGTTAATATACTATATAAAGATTTAGTCCAGAACTGGCTACAAGCATTGTTTTTGGTGTGAGATCTAAAGTGCAATTGACCTGGAGTAAGCAACTGGTCCTTTGGGACTGTGAGTAACCTGAATTTTGTTGTGATTTTTGGTGTAAGGGACTATCTAGCACAAAGGCAAGCTTAACTGGGTTGTGAGATGGATTGGTGTATTCAAGGGGACTGTCTACAACTCCATGTTAAGTTGTTGTGGTGCATAAGGAGTTTACATCTGATAATTGGTTGGTGGAATCTAAGTGTAGAACTCACAGCCAATTTGGGGTTTGTGCCTTGACTCTTAAGAGTCTGGCCTGAAGTTGGTCCTCATGCCCCTAAGCCACTGAAGGGCAACTTGGCAATGCCCTTTAGTGGCTGTTCTACAGAGAGGCTGCCAAGGCTCTTTCCCCACTCTGGCACTTCGAGTGCAGAAGGTGGGGGCCTGCAAGGACCCAAAAAAATAACATTTGCCACTCCAGGCTTGTATTAAACTCCCAAGGTTACAGCTTTTCTCTGACCTTGGCTTTGTCGATGCTGCCATCACTCAAGTGTAGAACCCCTTTGAGAGCCCAGGAAGGTGCACTTGGGAATTCCTTCCTGCAGGGTACCCTCAAGCCCTTTCAACCCCCACCCCCTCCAGGAAGAGCTGAGAAAGGAAGAAAAAAGGAAATCAGCTGTTGCCACCAGTTAATTAAACAACACACACAAACTTTTTAAGACACAAAAATCCAATTCTGTTCTTAAAAAAGGTAAATTTTATTAAAATCAAAAAGAAAGAAAATACATCTGGGAACTCAGGCTATTGCTAGATTTTAAAATAGCAGCTACACAGATTAAGCACCAAGAATAGCTTTCTTGAGGTCCAGCCTAAAGGTTACAAGCAAAACAAAAGCACCTGGGGTTAGCACAGAGGCATTCACAAGCCTTAAGGAAATAAAAAAAGATAAACCTAATGGCGTCTTCCTGGACATTCCCTGATCTACTTACATATCTGGGGTTTCAAGTGAGTAATTTCTAGCTATGATACTAAGAATTTTTCTTACCTGGCCCCAAACTTCTTACAGAATAGCTGCTGCCCTGTCCACCTCTCCCTGGGAGAGCAACAACAGACAGACAAAAGGGGAGTCTTTTCTCAATTTTAAAAAGTTCTAGCCTTCCCGTTGGCCCTTTTGGCCACTTCTTTTACCTATGCATAGGAGTGAGACTTTTTAACCCTTTACAGGTTAAGCAAGTAGAGAACAGCTACTAAGAGGGATTTTATAGCTAACTGGCTGGCTGGGTGTCCATAAAAGGGAGCTCCCCTTCCATTCATTTATCACGGAGGCTAAAGGACATGTGATATTAAAAGAGGTCTTCCTACAGCTTAAGTGGTGGAGGCCTGTCTCCTTGGTGATGAAAAGTCTAGTTTCTAGTATCAGATCCCTAGTGGTGTGTGTCTTTCTCTGTCTCCAAGCAAGAGAGATTTATACAGCAATTGAGTCTAGTATCTGCAACACGTGCATCTGAGAGCACAGATCAGCTGCAGAACTTTTGGATTCTAGTTCAAGTGGAACCTTTGACTCTTTGGAAATTCATCATCGTTATTAAAACAAAACTCTTTGAATGTCAACGCTCCACCCCCAACTCCACACACCGCACATACTCACACAAAAGTATACTTTACTTTTCCTTGTTTTAATTACAAAGCATTACTCATCAGAATGTCAAGGTTTTATTACTCAGTATGACACAATTTCTATATTATCTAACCCTAACAAAAAGAAAGAATAAAAAAAGAAGTTACATGAGGGAGGGACAAAAAAGAAAGTCTAATAATGAATGACTTAATTTTAAGAACGAACTCTGACTTCAGATAATTATTTTCTCACAATTAGAGTTTTTGGTTCAAATCTTAATATTGGGTTTTGTTTTTTTAATTAATGTCACATGAAGTAATTTTGTAATTAGAATAAACGTGTCGTTTCTGTGATTAATTCCTTTTAATTAGAACTAAACTGCAGAAAAGTTTTATCATTTCAAGTGAAGTCAGATAATATATTGATTAGCGAGGCATTCATGGGGGAATGCTTCTTTTTTTTCTTTAATGATTCAGAGAGAGTGTGTGTGTGTGTGTGTTCCTAAAGTCAGTCACTTTTCACCTCCCATTGAGCCTCCTTTCTCTGTCACTTCTTGGAAGAAAATCGAGTCTCCGAGCCCAGTTTCAACTCAGGTGATTCCTTTCTGTCTCCTGAAATCCCTCCTGCAATTTCCCCTGTCTACACTGCTCATCACTTCCTACCCTAAATATTTCTGCAGCTTGCCTTGCCAGAATGGGTCTCATTCCACCCCAAAGGTGGCTGCATTTCAGTAAGTGGTGAAGTGATTACTCACATGACAGAGAGTTGTGAGATCTTTTGGGATGAAAAGTGCTAAATATAAGAGATTTTTATTACCTATAGATGAGGAACAATTTGGCCAGGTGCAGTGAGCCTTTGATTGCAAGTACACCGGGACCGTGGGGTGACTCCATTGTACTAAGTGGCATTATAGCAGGGATGAATTTGGTGATGTGGGACTGTGCCTGTCCAGTGGATGACTAGAGGATTTCAGTCTCCTAGGAGGACCATGATGAGGAGTTCTAGCATCTCCTGGGCATGAAAAGGGCAAAGATAGTTAATCTCTTCTCTTGCAGATTGTCCAGCAAGGATGAGTTTGTAGCTAAGGCACTGGACTAGAACTCAGGAGAACTGGATTTAAATCTTAGCTCTGCAACAGGCTTCCTGTGTGACGCATGCTAGCTACTTATTCTCGCTGTCCTCAGCTCCCCAGCTGTAGAGTGGGGTGATATTACCAACCTGTTTTGAATCCATTAATGTTTGTGAGGTGCTCAGAGACTCTGGTAATGAAGTCATATAAAAAGGTAGGCAATACACACAATGACTAGTCTCCCAGATCCTTCCCTGGACTGCTAACATGTGAATGGAATGGAATTTAGTAGGTGTTGGCATGTCTCCCACTGGTGTAGTTCCTGGCCACTTGTCCATCTGCAGCTAATACCTACAAGCTCTTGTAAGGCCAGGTCTACACTAAAAAGTGAGGTCAATCCGGCGATGTCGCTCAAGGGTGTGAAAAATCCCCACCCTTGAGCAGCCTAGTTAAGCTGACTTAACCCCTGGTATAGACAGTGCTAGGCCACACTATCACTTCTCTGTCCTGTTGCACCCCACCATATCAGTAATGGAATCTGTATGCGCCCCCCTTCTATGCCTGCACAGTGGGCTCAGCAGAGGAGCTTGGGCTAAAGGCAGGGCTGAGGGCTGAACTGGGATAGGGGGAGGAGCTAGCGCTAGAGGCGGAGCAGGGCTGGGACAGAGAGGGATTGAGGACAGAGCAAGGGGCTGAGCAGGGGGTGGAGCTGGGCCGGGGGCAGAACAGGGGGCGGAGCTGGGGCAGGGTGGCACTCCTTCCTCAGACCCCCATAGGGGCTGGTCCAGGCCCTGCCACACGCCTCCTTGAATGTCCCTCTGCGCCCCCTAGAGGACGCGCCCCACAGTTTGGAGACAACTGAAGCACTACAGCAGTGCAGCTGCTGTGTAGACATAGCCTAAGTCAAGTGGTAGAGCTCTGTGCGGTGGGAGCTGAAGATTCCCACATTCAGTCCCACCTGATAGCCACGGCATCTGGAGGTATGTAGTCACGGTGCCTCATAACAGCACAAGATGTTATCTTCTCGCCCCGTGCCTGCAGGCTCCCCTTGCTGAAAGCCGGCTGGAGTGAGGAGGTGTTCATCACAACCAGCTAGACAATGCCGATTTCTAACCTCCCACACAGCAGGGTTTGCAGCACACCTCGGGTTCATCCTCGCTGTGTTTGCAAAACGCATGCAAATAGCAACCAAGCACTGGACTAAATTATCCCAAGGCCCATTGGGTCTGGCGTGGGGGGAGAGGAAGGGAAACCAAGGCATTTCGAATTACTGGGCGATACAGCCTGGAAGCAGGTTCCTGGGAAGTGGTGACTTAACAAATGAGGAAAATGGCACCTTTGTGGAAGAGGGCTGAGAGGATGAATTAATTAATTAATCTGCTTCCCTCACATTCGATGATCCCTTTATCCCTGCGGGACTAGCTTGCACCGGCTTCCAAACGAGAAAGATTTTCTTTTGGCTTGTTGAGCAATGAATGGAGGCACGTTTTGGGGGGTCCTTTTATTATAGACCTGGAAGGGTGACTGCTTGCCCACCCTGTGTGCGACACATGACAGCCAGCAACGCCTCTCTGGCTGGTAACACAGCCCCGCTCTCACAGACACGCACTAGATCTGCACTAGGCTTGTTCTGCCAGTCTTGTGCTTTGCCAAAGGGATTTTGTGTTGTTGTGGCAGAGCAACAAGCTCACTCCTTGTTCTTGTGAGGCCTTGGTGACTGTAGCAGGGTGGACCCCTGCTCCTGCCCAGAAGGGGTTAAAAACAGCCCTGAGAGGGGGCTGTGGCTGGAGAAAGCAGCCTTTAGGCTGCTTTGATTGGGGAAGTGGCTGCAGCTGGGGCCATGCCCCAAACGGAGCAACAGGGCCTTATAGGAGGGCCAGGGAAGCCAGAAGAAAACAGTCTCTATGTGGCTGGAGAGGGAGACAGGCCTGGTTGCTTGGGAACTCACCCAGGGGACCTAGAGGAAGGCAGGGCTGGGGAAAGGCCTTAGGAGCTGGGAAGCCCTAGGCCAGCAACTCCCCAGGCTGCAGGGCCTAGTTCTAGGCCCACCTAGGTATTGGGCTTGCAGAGGGGCAGCCGGAGGGTGGGTAAAGGCAGCCAGGCCAAACCCCGTTGCCTTTGATGAGCGGCTGATACTGCTGTCTGCCCCAATGAATGGGGGCTAGGTGGAGACTGGGCAGTAGCCTATACTGAGGCAAAGTGGGGATAGAGGGTGGGGGTCCCCTGGGAAGGGGAAACCCTAAAAGAAAGGGGAGACTGCTTGGGGGCAGCACTCCATGTAAACGGGCACTGGGTCCAGAGGACAGGTGGATCACCAGCCTGCAGAGGGCGCTCTGGGCTGGAAACAGAGCTAATTCCCCGAAGACACCAGCAGGGGGCGCCGCAGGGGTGAGTCTGCCCATTTACAGCGACAAAGCGGTGCTAGGAGCCCATTCGGTACCTGCTTCATCGAGTTTGAAGCCAGAAGGGACCAGGGAATTCGGACACCTGGATGATCCCAGTACAGGAACTATGCCCCATGCTGCAGAGGAAGGCAAACCCGCCTCTGCCCCAAGGTCTCTGCCAATCAGACCTGGTGGGAAATTCTTTTCTGACCTCCCAGTCAGGCAATCGGTTAGACCCTGAGCGTGTGAGCAAGACACACCAGCCAGGTGGCTAGAAAGGATGCTCTGTATCATCCCATACGTGGTTGGAGAATCTCTTTGGTTGTAGCATAGGGAAGGGATGGAAACCCCATTCCTTGAGATATTTAGAAACTAGGCTGGATAAAGCATCAGAGAATATAGAGAAGGGCACAGAGATCGACTGATGAACTCTGTTAGCCTCTGACTCCTGACCTGGTATAATATATAGAAAGTGTTTAGGTGAATACATGTTAGAACGTGCATTCAGAAGATAAGAGTAAAAATTAAGATTGCAAGTAGAGGAACATGCCGTATAATCTGACAGGCCTAGCAAGAAGGTGATATCTAGCGAAGCCTATAAGGTGGTCATGAATGAGCATCACTAGCATGGGGATGTAAGAGCCCACAGACCTCAAACCCTGGCCCATTAGCTCCTATGTGGCCCTCACATGCTGGCTGGCTAGAGCTACTGGAACTGAGGGGCTAGCAGAACTCTGACCCCTTCCAGAAGCACCACCCATGAGGATCCTGACTGGGGAAGATGACCGGCCTCAACGATTGACTGGACCGTAGTATTTAAGCCAGAAAAAGGCATAGGAAGCTATCTGAACAATTGAGACATTTCCTGGCTGAATGCTTCACTGGATCTGTTTCTTGAATGATTCTTGGTTTCTGATTTTGGTTCTGATGCTTAGACTGTGATTCTGGCTTTGACCCCTGGCTTGGACTCTGGATCTCACCACTCCTGCTCTGGCCACTAGGCAGGGTGACCAGATAGCAAATGGGAAAAACCAGGACAGGGGTTGGGAAGGTGGGGTAATAGGCATCTATATAAGACAAAGCCCTGAATATTGCGACTGTCCCTATAAAACTGGGACATCTGGTCACCCTACCACCTGTCCTGACAGTTATCATTAGCAAGTGATTTAGTGTCATTTTACAATATATGTCTTGTGACAGACAAAGGCGACCATGAAGAAGCAAAAACAAGTTAAAACAGTAGATTTGGGGGGAATTCTGAGTACAGGTACTGATGGAGCTAACCACATGGATGTATGGAGTGTATTGGAAGGGGGTGGACACAGATGACTTAGGCCAACCTCGGAAGGAGAGCTATGGGAAGCTGGAATACCAGACAGGGTTTGCTGGAACACCACACATGGAATATCATCAGATACAGTCCCAGACCTTTGTGGGTCTCAGAAGGAAAAGTTGTATAAAGAAGTTGGGTGTCCAATCTTTAGTGGACACAGTGGGAGGTTGGTGTGAACTGGACCATGACTTCCCATTTATGCTGTACTCCACTGACTAATTTCTTCTGTCTGTATTTCCTTGATCTCTAGGGGTTCATCAGTCTAACAGCACAAGGGGCTTTTCTCTTGTACGGCTCTTGTTCCTAGAATCATAAAATATCAGGGTTGGAAGGGACCTCAGGAGGTATCTAGTCCAACCCCCTGCTCAAAGCAGGACCAACACCAACTAAATCATCCCAGCCAGGGCTTCGTCAAGCCTGATCTTAAAAACCTCTAAGGAAGGAGATTCCACCACCTCTCTAGGTAACCATTCCAGTGCCTCACCACCCTCCTAGTGAAATAGTGTTTCCTAATATCCAATCTAAAGTTGCATTAATGCTGTGCTTTATTTGGATGATAAATAAAGCTTTTATGTCTCTGTTCCTGTGATTCACCCAGCCTCATCTGTTAACAAACTTAGGTAGCCACAAGACAAAGAACCCATTAGCTGGGACTCGTGCACTTTGCGCCCCAACTAATGTTCAAGCTACAACTAGCAGGTCTTTTTCAGCTCTAACTCCTGCACCACGATTAATTCCCTCAGATGCAAAACAGTTCCCATTTACCTGTAATTCTCCTGGACATTTTTGCAACTCCTGGGGAAACAGAAGGCGTTTTCACGTGCTTCTCGGTGAAGCTGGGGGCTCCAGGGACACAACCTGATCCCTTCGCCTTGCTGCTGCTGCTGCTAGGACACTCGCTTGAATTAATCTACCCCCTGGCAGAACAGAAGCATCACACTGGAGGCATAGCGAGATTGTTTTTTTCTCTCAAATGTCAGCTCATCAGCTGTGAGTTATTTCTCCTGGAGGATCCAGATGCTCCATCAGAGGCAGGTGTAATTCAGTGAATTCTTGTAGGTGTTAAAGTTGGTTCCAAACACATTGGAAGAGAGAGAGAGAGAGAGAGAGAGAGAGAGAAAGAGAGAGATCCTCTTCTGCATCTGAAGTGACTGAAGCTGGGGGCAGCTTAACCTTATCGAGAAGGAGATAGAGGAAATTAAATTCCAGGGTCAACGTGTGTCAAATGCGCTTCTCCCTGGAAGGAAAATAAGCTTCCAACTAATATAAAAGAGACAACCTCATCAACTGCCTCTCAGAGCATGTTGGTATGCAGGCCACTTCCAAAAGGAATGAAGCTAAAACAAACCAAGGCCACTTTACTTCTGAATGAGAGCATCCACACAGGGGGCTAATGCTGTTTAATTAGTGTGCTTTGAATTCACACCTGCAGTGAATTTGGTTCAGCTTTCCTGAGACTCTCTGTAGACATGCCCTGACTTTGGGGACAAGGACAGCAGAGGAAGGAAATCACTTAATGCTGTTTGAAGTCATCATGCCCCAAAACTCCTGGGGATGACACCGGCTATTGAAATGCGTGCTCGAGTCTCTCTTTTGTGTCTGTCTGCAACTGGCTCGCTCTCTCGGGCCGTGGGGAAAACGAAATGCCATGACAGATCAAAGAAAGGTGCCTCATCTTTATCCGGGACAGTGAGTGATGGCTCGGAGAGGTTCCGAACACTCCGGGGGATGCTTAGGTGGCTCCTGCGTTGGCTTAGAAAAACAAGAGAGAAAAACAGACTTGAGTAATGACAGCTCCGTGAAAGACTCTCTCTGTACATTTAGTCCATCAGTTAGTACTGTCACCACCTCCAGCACGTGTGTGAGACACGTGGATGTGTTTGCGTGTGAGAGAGAGAGAGACGTGTGTATTGCTGGGAGAAGGAGAGTTTGGGGTGTTTGGGAACAACTTTGAAAGAAGGGGATTGGGTGTGAAGTTCTGTTCATCTAGGAAAGCAGCATAAAGAGCCCTTAAAGAGAGCGCACGCACACACACCCAGAAATATCTGCCCAGTGGCAGAGCAGCTCTCTGCCAGCCCCCAGTGCATAGAATCATAGGACTGGAAGGGACCTCACAAGGTCATCTAGTCCAGTCCCCTGCACTCATGGCAGGACTAAGTATTATCTAGACCATCACTGACAGCTGTTTGTCCAATCTGCTCTTAAAAATCTCCAATGATGGAGATTCCACAACCTCCCCAGGCAATTTATTCCAGTGCTTAACCACTCTGACAGTTAGGCAGTTTTTCCTAATGTCCAACCTAAACCTCCCTTGCTGCAATTTAAGCCCATTGCTTCTTGTCCTGTCCTCAGAGATTAAGAACAATTTTTCTCCCTCCTCCTTGAAACAACCTTTTATTTGAAAACTGCTGTTATGTCCCCTCTCCATCTTCTCTTCTCCACACTAAACAAACCCCATGTTGTCAATCTTCCCTCATAGGTCATGTTTCCTAGATCTTTAATCATTTTTGTTGCTTTTCTCTGGACTTTCTCCAATTTGTCCACATCTTTCCTGAAATGTGGCACCCAGAACTGGACACAATATTCCAGTTGAGGCCTAATCAGCGCAGAGTAGAGTGGAAGAATTACTTCTTGTGTCCTGCTTACAACACTCCTGCTAATGCATCCCAGAATGATGTTTGCTTTTTTTGCAACTATGTGACACCGTTGACTCATATGTAGATTGTGGTCCACTAGGATACCCAGATCCCTTTCTGCAGCACTCCTTCTTATTTTCCATTTTGTATGTGTGCAACGGATTGTTCCTTCCCAAGTGGAGTACTTTGCATTTGTCCATATTGAATTGCATCCTATTTCCTTCAGACTATTTTTCCAGTTTGTCTAGATAATTTTTAATTTTATTCTTATTGTCCAAAGCACTTGTAACCCCTCTCAGCTTGGTATCATCTCCCAGTGTAGCCAGTGATTTTAGTTTATTGTTCATTTATTGTGTGCTTATAATTAACTAACACGTTATGTCATACACAATCATTGGCTGTTGGATACAGTTATATGGTAGGAGTATAGAATGATAGACTGATCAGTAGTTAAAAGAAATAATCGTGTATTAGAGATCAAAGGAAGAAAGGCTGGAACGTAAAGCCTGTAGGCTGAGCAGGCCCGTGGATAGCAATTCCAAGCCCCAGGGCAGAACTGTCAATGGGCCTCCAGTCCTCCTGGACACGGTCCGCCCTACATTTAGCCGGTGTTGCGCCTGTGCTGGTGGTGCCCAGTGAGCTGCTGCCAGCTGCTGCGTGCACTCTTCTGGCATGGACAGGGCTTCCACATGCCCGTCCAGCTGCCTTCACGGCTGCTGGTACTACCCTGTGCATGCCTATGAGCCCTGGCCAGAGGCGACTAGTGGCAGGGACACAAAGGCAGGGCTGCCCAGAGATGGGGGGCAGTGGTGCAATTTGCTCCAGGCCCTGGGCCCCGCAGGAGCCCCCACGAGAATGGCTGAGGCTTGCCCCCGTCATCCCCCCAGCATCTCAGTGCATCCTGGACAGTGCTGCAGCCGCATGGCTCAGGGGAGGCCTGGGCTCCGCCCCGCTCAGAGCAGAGTGGTAAGGGGGCAGGTCTGCGAGCTCCAGGCCGAGTGGCTCCCCCCCTTACCACGCGGCTCTGAGCGGAGAGGAGCTCAGTTCCCCCCCCACTCCCCCCGAGCCACGCAGCTGCAGCGCTGTTCAGGGCCACTTCTCGACACGTGCACTGAGGTGCTGGGAGGCTGGGGTAAGCGGCCAGGGCCGGGGGGTTAGATAAGGGGTCAAGAGTCCCGGGGACAGTCAAGAGACAGGGAGCGGGGGTTGGATGGGGCAGAGGTTCTGGGGAAGCAGTCAGGGGACAGGGAAGGGGGGGTTGAATGAGGGGGGTCTCGGGAGGTGGTGGTCAGGGGACAAGGAGCAGGATGAGTCAGAGATTCTAAAAAATTCTCATTTCATTTGAAATGTTTAGCAGGGTTTTTATTTGTTTGTTTGTTTTTGTTTTTCTGCTTCTTGGTGAAACAAGAACCAAAAAAGCCTCCAAGGTTTTCAATTTGTTGTTACCCCTCTACCCCGTATCATAAGCCTAACTCCCAAATCTGGACCTTAGCGTCCAGAAATCTGGGTGCCTAGCATGAACCTCCAAGCTTAATTACCAGCTTGGATCTTATCTCGCTGCCACCAGACAGGAATTACAGCGCCTGCCTCGCTCTGGTCCCCCAACTTTCCCTGGAGGGACCCCAAGACTCAGAGACTCTGAGTCTCACAACAAGGGAAATAACCCACTTCCCTTCCCCTCTCTCTCTCCCACCAGACTTTCCTCTCTGGGCTAACCTGAGAGTACTGATGCAATTCTCTTACATCACAATACCAAGAAGTATGTCTCCTCTCTTCCACAAAGAGACAAACCCCTAATACAAGGAAACAGAAATGATTCTATCTCTCTTCCCCCTCCCACAAATTCCCTGGTGCTGCAGAGCTTCACCCTCCGTAGATCTAACACAAAGAGAATTCCCCTTCCCTTCGTTCCTTAGCCTACCAGAGAGAAAAACTCAAACAAGTCTTAAAAGAAAACTTTATACAAAAAGAAAGAAAAAGACATAAGAATATAATCTCTGCATCAAGTGACAATACAGGCTATTGCTTATAAGAAAAATATGAATAAACAGTCTGATTCAAAAAGATATCCAATTTGAAACATTCCAGACAAGCTACACACATGTAAATACAACCAAAACACATAAAAGCCTATATTGTTTTTCTACCTGTACTTACAATTTGGAAACAGAAGATTAGAAGATAGAAAGAACCTTCTCATAGCTGAGAGACAGACAAAGACTCAGACCCCAAAAATTCCCTCCCTGACTTTGAAAAATCCAGTTTTCTGATTGGTCTCTACGTCAGGTGTGTGGTTCCCTTTGTTAATAGGAACAGGTAAAAATGGACTTACAGGTAAAAGGAACATTAACCCTTAGCTATCTATTTATGACACCCCACCTCCTTTACAGGTAAAAGGAACATTAACCCTTAGCTATCTATTTATGACACCCCACCTCCTTTCTCTCCCTCTTTACTTTTTTCTCTCCCCTCCTCGAGAGGGAAAAGGAGGCGAGGAGAAGGAAAGCCCAAGAGAGGAAAAGCTCAATGAAAACCATTTTTAAAGACTTGAATTTAAGTGGAAAACAAAAGTTGAGTGAAACACCATTTTTCTACACATTTTTTCTTAAATGTTGTTTTGACTGAACAAAAAAATCACTCAGCTTTAGCTGTAACCGCACAGGCTTCTGTATGCTCCTTATGCCTCGCTGAATGGCCCACTGGCCTGAGTTCAGTCTCATAGGGGGCACCTGCTAAATATTGCTTGCTTAACACTCAGCTTCTCACCCAGCCTCTGTCCCAGTGCCTAGATATCTGGCTGAAACTGTTACTTTTGCTGGATGGCACGACCACATTCATCCTTCTGACCTATAATGGAGTCACTCCTTGGGCAAAGAAGAAAAATAGTGAATTTATGCTCTACAGATTAACCACAAGATATTTCTACATTATTTTAGCCAAGTATGTGCTTGGGCTGCCTTCTATGGCTCAGTCACGTGCAGGTAGGTGAAACAGTGGGTGAAAAACTGGTTGAAGGACAGTAATCAAGGAACGGTTATCAATGATACCCTTTTAAAGTGGGGAAATGTGTCCAGCAGGTCCCACAGGGGTCCAGTACTATTCAATTTTTTCATAAATCAATTGAATAATGGAGTCGAAAGTTCACTTATGCAATTTGCAGATGACACCAGGCTGGGAGGGGTTGAAAGCACTTTGGAGGACAGGATTAGAACTGGAAATGTCCTTGATAAATTGGAGGATTGGTTTGAAATCAGCAGATGAAATTCAGTAAAAAGAAGTGCAAAATAGTACACTTAGGAATGAAAAATCAAATGCGTAACTACAAAATGGGGAATAACTAGCGAGGCAGTAGTACTGCTGGAAAGGATCTGGGGATTGTAGTGAATCACAAAGTGAATGTGTCAACAATATGATGCAGCTACAAAAAAGACTAATATCATACTAGGGTATTATGACATATGTTGCAACCTTGTGCAGTATCTCTGGGGATACACACTGTATTGAGCTTATGAATAGTTTATGTATCACTGTGGGCTAGGGACTGTATGCAACTTGGGGCAGTGGAGGAGAGTGGGGGGGAATGATACCACAGCTCCTCCAGGAACTAAAAGCGGTGGATGGTGGTTTAAGATGAATCATCAGGTTGTAAAGACCTCCAGAGAGGTACCATGCCTGGGGACGCTTGCATAAACCGGTTCAAACTAGGTTTTCCAGAGACCAACTGGCTAAGAAAGGATGTTTGGCATAAAAAGTCTACGTTTAAACTGACTCAGGGCCTTCTTTTGATTCAGCAAGCAGACAAGTCCTTCTGACCAAAGATGCAACCTTTCCAGAAGGGCTGGAAGAACTTTGGCTTACTAGGGCCCCCATCAGATTGAGCAGTGACATCTGATAAGCTTTTAGAGTGTGTCATAAACATACAGATAAGGGTTAATTCCTCTTTTGCCTGTAAAGGGTTAAGAAGCTCACATAACCTAGCTGACACCTGACCAACAGGACCAATAAGGAGACAAGATACTTTCAAATCTGGAGGAGGAAAGTCTTTGTCTGTCTGTTGTTGTGTGTGCTTTTGCCAGAGAAGATCAAGGAGGCAAGCCATCTAACTCCATTAAAATTCAAAAGTTTTGGATTTTTTTAAGCAGATTTTTTTATTGTTTCTTTAAACAATCAAAACAGCAAGCAGCACAAATATTTGGCCACATACTTCTGAAACCCAAATCATGTTCAGGTTTTGGCAGACTTATTTCAGCTTTTCAATTAAAAAAAAACACAACAAATTTGAAGGAAAGCAGACATTGTCCGTGATTTTTTTCTGCTTTTTTAAAACCCCTAGTTTTCGTCCAAAAAAAGTTTTGACGGAAAATATTTGTCCAACCCTTTTAATGAGCTTTAGTGCCTTTTAGCACTAGCTGGTGCTGAGAACCAGTGATACCTTGTAAAGGTGACTTGAAAAGAAATTTTCTGAAAACTGGGTTTGTGCTGAGATACGGAAAGTTTTTAAATGTTTATTTTTCCCAGGACCACCTGAGGCCCCCACGAGAATACAGTATTCTACAGTATTGCAACTTTTTTTTATGGAAGGGGCCCCCAAAATTGCTTTGCCCCGGGCCCCCTGAATCCTCTGGTCGGCCCTGCACGAATGGGGGCGCCAGCTAAGGGGGGGACATGTGACACCCCTAGGCGACCCCTCCCGCATGACCTCCCACGTGACTCCGCCCCTCCCCCAGCCCAGGGCCCCTGCACTCTCCCTGCCCCTCTTCCCCATCCCATGTTCTGGGGGTGGGGGGGTGTCCTTCTGCAGTGCCAGCCCGGCTCCCTCTGGCTGGTCAGCTGCTCTTCTGGCAGCCAGGCTCTGGAGCCCCTGCCGGAGAGAGGGCTGCCGCTCTCGCCGCTCCCTGCCTTGCCCGGGCTCAGCTTCTGGGGACAGGAGCCGACTCTGAGCATGTCAGGAGGGCTCCAGCTCTCTCGGTCACTGTCCCCAGAGACACTGAGCCCCCAGGTAGCCCTGCCCCTTCCTCACTCCAGGCGGGGCTGGCAGCTGGGTTGAATGCCCCAAGCAGGCATCTAGGGAGAGGATCCGGCAGACCCTTCCTGCACCCTTCCCCTCCTGCGTCGCCTCTGAGCTCTGCGGCCCACCCAGGCAATTTAAAAGGGTCTGGGGCTCCTGGCCACTGCTACAATGCTGTGGACGGGGACCCCCAGGCCCTTTTAAATTTTCTAAGCCCCATGGCAATAGCTCCATTCCCTCCCACCCCCACCCCCTGCCCCTGTCGGCTGGCCTGAGGCTAAGGCCTGCAAGATTTAGGCCTTGGAGATAAAAAATGCTGACATAAGAAAGTGACAAAAGAATAACCCTAGGCCACAAGACTATGGGAAAAGATGTATCAGTGGGTGATACTGCAACAAATTAACAGTAAAAGTAATTTTTTTTTTGCTTACAAAATACCTGGTGATCACATTGTTCTAACACATGCCCTAACCGCAGGGTGCTCTGTGTGTGTAAATGCTAATGAGATATAGTCAGAATCACATTATCCAAAGGGGGTGGCCAGAGTGGGAAAATTGAGCTCCCTATGGGAAACTCCAGCAGGGACCATCCCTTTACTGATGATCAAGCCATGAGAGACCCATCAGACCCTAACACTAGAATTAAGGATGTAACTATAACTATAGTTGTAACGTGTGCATAGGTTTGTGTAGCATTTCCACATGCTTGGGTAATCATAACTTTAATTGTAACTTTAATAAAACTTGTAAAACAGACTAGACCTCATACTTGTGAATGTAAGTGCGGTCATGACCCCGGGTCTTTATGTGTCCTATCTGAAGCAAGTAGCAGAGGTGACTTTCACTCTGTTGAGCTGGAAACTGTAGCTGCCAGAGCAGAGCCCACGTGGTGTAATACCCCATTACTACATTCACTTTAAATAAAATAAAAGGCTACATCGCCCCCACCCCACTTGCAGTGGGCTCAGCGATCTCTCCACCCACCAGACACCTGTAGGAGGTTCCACATTCCGTCCGTAGTCCCTAACGGCCCACATTGCATGTGGGAGGGGGACATAGTGGCACATACACTGCAGAGTGCAACCAGTATCCTGCACAAGGCACTAGCTTCCAGAGAACAGCAGAAAGGAGCCCTGAATTAAGGCACTGGGTTAGCCAAGACAGAGGTTGGACAAAGATCAGGCTCCAAGGTCCATAGCCATAGAATCAGATTTAGGTGACAATTTTGCATGGTTTATTCCCTGGAGGGTCCATGGCACATTTGCCGTGTTGTGATTTTACTACTGTTTTGTGCTCAGGTCAGAAGCTGACACTTACAGAGGAGAGTATCAGAGGGGTAGCCGTGTTAGTCTGGATCTGTAAAAGCAGCAAATAATCCTGTGGCACCTTATAGACTAACAGACGTTTTGGAGCGTGAGCTTTCGTGGGTGAATACTCACTTCGTCAGACGCACGTCACTCACGAAAGCTCACGCTCCAAAACGTCTGTTAGTCTATAAGGTGCCACAGGATTCTCTGCTGCTTTTACAGAGGAGAGACACTCACTGTGCCCCCTCTCATGGAGACTTTTGTTCTTTATTGCTTCCCCTTCATTCTAAACAAAATTCATTCTGAATGAAAATAAAGGGGAGAACTGAATACTCAGCTGCTGTCCTCTGAGACACACAAATCTATGAGAACAGGACGAGCAGACTAATCAAACTGAAATAACCCTTATCCAATTCCACGCCTCAAACATACTGTTATTTCCACTCTCACTCTGTGTGCACCTCCGGGTTTCAGCTATCGTGGTCAAAACAGCATGAGGAAGCTTGTTCTCATGCTATTTCCAGAACCGCTAGAAGACAGAAATGTCAAGAATCTCACAAGAAAGTTTGTTCTTTCAAGATTTCCACCCTTGTTTTTCAGACGTCTGAAGAGTTCAGATGATGTTCAGAGAAGCTTCTCAACTTCTGGGGGCTTCTTTGAGACAGCACTAAAATCCAGACCTTGGTGGGTAACTACAACCCTTAAATTGCCAAGCAGTCAAACTCTTGGACACTTATTAGAGATAGGTTTGACCATGTTCAGCCTAGTATAAAAACTTTCCCAAAGTCCTCAGTTTGGATCGGGAAGTTATGTAGACAGGGACCAGCTATGCAGTTTGGATCTGGATCAGAAATGTGTTATTTCTTATGGTGGTGCCTAGCAACTCAAATCAAGGCCTCCTTGTAGTAGGCCCCATCCACATGAAGAACAAAGAAGACAGTCCTTGTGCTAAAGAACTCCCACACTCCACATTAGCCAGTATGCAGCCGCTGATTGGATGGATGAGCAAAACAATGAGAAGTTTCCTCAAACGACCTGAGCCCCTGGAGTCAGAGTTTGGATTGGGCACTATCTCCATTTGAACTGTCTCTCTTAATTTTCTAGTTTGCCCATTGCTGTTCTTAGGGCATATTCAAAGGGTAAGACAGAGGATTCCAGAGGCTGTTTACTTCTGCCCAGTGTGTTCAGCAATTGCAGTATCACGCTTCCGTTTTCTACAACATTTTGTCTAATCCACTCTTAAAAATCAATACCTGAAAAATTCAGGCGTGCTTTAAAGGGAATAATCTCTAGACTGCCATCTGTGTCGGCTTAGAGATAGCCTTGTAAGAACAAGCCGAATATAATCGCCTAACAAGATGGGTGAGTAGCCGTCTGCGTGGATTCGCTGCAATTTACCAAGAAAAGCTGTTTGCTTATTTACTTGAGTTTCCTTTCAAGTGCTCAGAGACACCAAATTGCCTCAGAGGATGTGGCCGCTGTCCAACAAGGTGGTACCCTAGAGAGCCCCCAAATGGGACCACTCAGATTTGCTAGCCTAATATCCTGCTTCTGACAACGGCCAATGTTGGATGCTTCCAATGCAGATGTAAACTGAAAACTCATAATACATCCTGTGTGTGCCTTTTCTTAGCTACTGGGTGAAATTTCTTCTTGATTCCAATTGATGAAGCCTAAGTGCTGAGAACCCTAGTAATTTCTCTCTCAACCGGTGTCACATAAATCTCTAATCCTTTCTTGCATCTTCCTAAGCAATTTGCCTCAATAATATCTCTTGGGGGCAGATCCCACAGCAGTTTCTGATGACCGGCAGTCAGGCCATGTGATGGGGAAGCAAGGACAGCCACCCAAACCAGCAAAGCAGTCTCTGGTGTATTGGCAGGAGACTTCTGGCATGATGAAATGACGGCTTCAAACAATAAACAACAACAGATAGAAGCCAATAGCAAAGCAGCAGCAGGTTGTGCAGACCGGAGAGACACACAGAGATTGCCACTAATCCAGGTTTCCTGATTTTTAGATTCCAGGATGGCAGAGGATGATGCAACACTAACGAGTGGAAATATGAATTTTCAAGCGCAAGGAGACAACAAGATGGGAAAGCAGCCCCTGTGATGGCTTTTCTGATTCCTCTGAGCCCCCTAGAATACAAAAGGTTACTGGTTTTATTGCTCTGGCCAGCTTTTTGGCTGAAGATGTAATGTAATGTCATTTACAGAACGGACGGGAGATTTAATTTCCGGCGCAGGCTTCTTTTAATACATTCTTTTCTTTTTACGTCAGCAGTCGCTCTAATCTCCCCCATCAGCCACGGCATGCAAGAGCCCTTTGCCATGCTGCTCAGTGGGGCAAGGGTGCCCATTGTGAGTGACAGCTAATATTAAAGTGTTTCAACGGTGCTCAAGTGAACTTTCAGTCTCCTGCCGGGTTCACTGCTGGAGAGCCCATCAGACTGGGAACGATGAAGGTTGTTTCATTTTTGCAATACTCTCCAGAGGGTCCCACGCAACATCAACAGCCCCACTGGCACTAAGAGCTGTATATCCACATAGGATGAGACAATCTCTCAGTCAAAAAACTCACAATGTAATTGATTATTATCCCCATTTCAGTGATAGGACAGTGAAACACAGATTAAAGAGCAGGTGTTCAAAGGGATCTAAGTGTTGCTGTGCTCAGCACTGCAACACCTAAGTGCTTTAGGAGCCTAAGACTCCTTTCCAAAGGGACTTAGGAGCCAATTGAAATGACTCCTGACTCAGTCAGGTGTTGCAATGTTAAGTGAAGCAATGCCTAAATGCCGTTAAAAATCTGGGCTTCAGTGGTTTGCCCAAGTCACATGCAGAGTCTTTGGCACAGCAGGGAATCGTTTCGAAAATTTTCCATTAAAAAAAAATTTCCTTGGAATTTTTCAAATGAAATCGCTTTGGTTGCAATTTTACATGGAAATAATTTTGGAATTTTCAGCAAATTCTTGAATCCCAGGCATTCTCCTATTCCTCAAAGGCTTGTAACTTTCAGCCCAAAGCTTTGCAGGTCACTTTGCCATGCCTAAGTCCCTCAAGTGTCTGTGTAGTTCCCAGCACATCCTTTGCCATCGCTGCCCCTTCACTAGGTGTGAACAGAAGCCTGTCAAATCCCCTTCCCTTCCTGCCTGACTCACTGCAATCAATTGCTTGTGACATCAGGATCCATCACCCTGGAGATGGTGTGATGTTGCAGATGATAAGCTGCCTTTGTGAATGAGTCAAGGGAGAGTAGTAGGCATTTGATTAATGGAAGAGGACTCCCGTTCGCAGCCAGCCCTCTCGGTGATAAGCGGTGACAGCAAAGGAGAGACAGGAAAAGCCAACTGTCAGAGAGAGATGGAGACTTACATAAATGTTAGTAGCTAAGGCTCTCAGAGCATGTCTCCTGTGTTAACTAACTCTCACTGTCCTGTTATGTTCACAGCATGCATGCAGAGAAGTTAGAGACAAACACGAATACTCCTGATGGAAGGTTGCAACATAGTACAGAAAGAGACAGCAATTCTCCCCCCTGCTACAGTGAGAACACAGAGCCCGCCTGGGCTGCGCTCAGTGCAGGACCAAAGATGGGGAGAAAAGGGTCTTCATACCCCCTTTGCAGCACCCAGGGGCAGTGGCACCACTCCTGGTGTAACTCTTCTGCCAGGTGGAGACAGAAATAACAAGGGCTGGGTTCAGTTTCTAGGGGTTCTTTTTTGTCGGTACAACACAAAACCAGCTTGAGCCCCCACTCAGTGACACCCCTTCTCCTCCGGGTGCCTCTAAGAGGCAATACTTCCACTCTTGCAACCAGAGTCTGAGTGTAGCAAAAACTTTTAATAAAAGGAGGGAAGTAACTCAGCATTAAGTTGGGAACACACCACAATTAGGTTCATAAACATAAACCATGAGCAAAAGACCCACCCCCAAGTACGTTGGGCAGTGTCCTTTTCCCCTCCGGGTCTTAAGTCCAGCAACCCATAAATCACTTTAATGTGCCCGTCCCTTCTCTGCACTCCACTCACAGTTGCTGTCCTGGGCCAGTGCAGCCCCAGAGTTCAGAGGTTCATCTGCAGAATTCACCTCCCACCCTGGGTGGAAGGGCGGGTAAGGAGGCACCTTACACACTCCACTGCTTAGGCACTCACTTGCCACCCCACCAGCTGATTGCCATGCCTCTTTTGGGGGCTCTGGCCCTCTCTGCCAGCTGCCCACTCACCAAGATGTCTTCAGGTCCCACCACTTAACACAGATCTTAGTGATTTCAGCTATTAGTGTGGGAGCCTCATTGCTGGCGCACACTGTTCCTAAGTAAACCTAATACTTAGACCTAGGTAACAATAATTTCAGCTGTATAGCACAGAACAAGACTCTCAGTTGAGTCTAAATTAGCTTCTGTTACACTACAGAGAGGATGCCAGCCAGCACTGACCACCACATACCAACTCCTGAGGGGACAAAACCCATGTCCACTGCCTAGCAGGTGCCATTCACTTGAGGGTGAGTCCCTCCATCAGGGGCATGCCAGGTACGGTTCTGCTGCCCTTAATTCACACAACAAGAATAACAATGCTTTATTAGTCCTGCCCCAATAACAAGGAGATTGGGGATCCAACACCAGCCACAAGTGCTCATTTAGGCAAGCAATCCCATCATGCTGAGCACCTAGGCAGGGTGGGTGTGTCCTAGCAAATTAGATCAGCTCCTGAAGTCCTTTTCCACACTCAACACTAGATGTTAGGGAAGAGCTCCTTCAGACTCTGTTTACACTGGCACAAGTTAGAGCAGCCCTTGGGCTTGTCAAAGGTCATGTCTCAAGGTTGCCCATTTTGGGTGAAGATAGCCACCTTGCTTACCTCGTATGTCCATTCCCATACCAACAACTGTCCTATGGCATGAGTTATAGCCTGCCACCGGCTGTACCTGTTAGTGAGTCTGCCCTCTCCTGGGGGGTATAAAATAGCCCCAACAAAAAAATGGTTCCAAGGCCCACGAGGACTAGGCCCTCTTTCCTTGCACAAAGGAGAGGAAGTGATCTGTCCGGTTCTGCAGGAAGTCTCAGCTCCCATCCTTCTGGGCAGCTAAAGACCAGCCTGCTTTGGGGATTTCAACAAAAGAGACAAACTGGCCCTCTCCTCTTTCCTCAGAGGGCTTAAGCTGGTGGCCTTCTCAGGCTGTTCCTCAGTAAATAACCTGGTGCCCTGGTTTCAGAGTGCTGCCTTGCGAGAACTGAGTTCCTGCCTTTTCATGGCCCAGCCCAAGTCTGACAGGCCCCAGAAACATTGTGGGTTGGGGCTGACCAGGAACACAGGAGTTCTTTAACCTATTCTTGACTCATGGTGATGATGGAAGAGAGGTGTTTATCTGTTGTAAATTATACCCAGCTGCCTGTGGCTTTAATGATCATTCCAGTAGCTTGCCACATACCCGTTTCCCTCAACTATTTCAGCAGATTTGTGCCACTTTGCATGAGTTTTGGCTCTTTGGATTTCCGTTGGACCCTGTTACATTTTGGCCATCCTTTGTGTTAAGGGTACATTGGTAGCTAGCTTATAAATGACTCAGGGATGTTATAAGCATATTACAGACATGGGGAGTGGGCGCTACAGATGGTTATAAGCACATCAGTAGACAGTGTTGTAGATGGTTCACAGCAACATAGTGGAGTCTATAACAATGAACCATTTATGAAAACATTTATTGACCCTATATAAACTATTTATAAATATTATGAAGTGTGGCCCACCTTTCTGCAGTCCCTTATTGGTTTCATCCCCATATTGTATAGGGCCTAATGTCTGTTGGATTTTCCCATAAGGGTTAGCCCTGGTTGATGTTAAGCATTTATTATTAGTCCTCAGTTGTAGCTTGCCACAGTGTGGCACTGGCTCTTCAAGGCCTTTTTGCACTCACAGGATAATGGACTGGGACCCGTTTGAACAAAGAGCCTGCCACCCTTGTCACTCTCTGTTGAAATGTGCCTTGTGATGGATGTTTTTCCAGCTGGCAGAGCTGACAAAAAGAGACCCACATTGTGTGTCCAAGCGAGCTGGAGTCAGCAACAGCCCTGACACCTCCGGTAGCCCTGCATGCAAGAGAACAGATGTTTAGCACAGCTCTCATACTGGGATGGCTGACATATGCCTTGAAATCTTTCCCCCACCCTCTGGCTCGGCAATGCGCACGGAGCTAGATGTAATGGGAATATATTCTTCTTCCCCATTCTGGAGACAGTGGGAACATCTGGAGGGCTCCTAATGGAGAATTGCAGAACGTCAGCAGCAAAGGTTCAGTGACAGAGGAGGCGGGAGCAGGATTAAATGAGCTGTTCCTGCGGGACTCACTCACTCTCTCTCTCTTTGCATGAATGAAGGCAGCGCAGCCAATCAAAGGAAGCACAGGAAAGGCCGATTACTCAGCAGCGATGTGCTTTAATGTTTGCTTTGTGTTGCTGCTGCTCAGACCCATCCAAACTGTCGTTAAACGCATTTATAGATGCTGGGAATTTCCCCCGCTGCCCTTTGATGAAATGCTTGATGCTGGGTCCTCAGTGTAAACAGTAGGGTTGCCAAGTGTCCCGTTTTCAACCGAACCCCCGGTCGAAAAGGGAGCCTCTCCCCAGCCCTAGCAAGCCCAGGGAAAATGAGTGAGCGAGCGAGTGAGGGTGGGGGAGAGCATACAATGGAGGGAGCGGGGATGGAATGAGCAGGGCGGGGCCTCAGAGAAAGGGCAGAGCAAGGGTGTTCGGTTTTATTCGCTCCTAAAGTTGGCAACCCTAGTAAACAGGCAGAGTGGCAGTCACTGATTCACCTCCACAGGTGATCTGGCCCAGCGCTTGCAGTCCCGGTGTCTGCACTCACACCCGACAGTTTGAAATGATGGTACCGTGAAGCCTGTCTTCCAACGACCACCTGAGGACCTTGCAAAGAATCGCTTCCTTGGCAGATCTGGGGCTTTAATTAAAGGTTGGGCAAAATCACAGTAGAGGGTCACTTCAAAGCTGGAGCTGTAGGTGGGCGCTCACTGGAATAACAACGCTTGGTTCGTAGAGAGTATCCATCCTTGGTGCTTAGCCTTCAAATCCATGTTGGCTCTTAGGAGGACATTGTTGTTGCTTAGCCCTGCTAGCTATAGTGACGTCACCAATCCAGGCTCAGGATGATCTCACTCCCTCCAGTCTGTCAATATCTACCTGGTACATCTATTTTAGGCTCCCAACTTCCCCTGAAACCAGTCGGCATGGGGTGTGTACATGCTTTTGAAGATCTGGGCCATGGTGTCTGGAGCTAGGCTCAATATAATTGGGTGGCTATGCCAGAGCCACGCAGAGATTGCCGGTTACTGGAGTTATGGCCAGGTGCAGGTCAAATGCATCCACAGATGTGCCATGTGCTTTATGCAATAGTCTTCCGTAGGGATGGCAATGGGGCGCTGCTCCCCACAGCACTGGGGTGGGGGCCTAGCAGTGAAGGGGTCAATGGAGGTGCCATTCTCCAGGGGATGTTACAGTATTGTTACAATTCATTTCTATTAAGATAATCTTCAAAGGCACCATTCAGGGACCAGGCCCTGTTGGGAGATATGCTGACCCGAGGTCCCTTCCCCTCATCTTTTCTGAGCTGGCCTGGCAGACGTTATCAAGAGGTCCCCTGGCATTTTCTGAGAGGTGTAAGAGGATAACATTGTTGTCCTGCTCAATGATCACCCCACTCTGGGTGGCTTTAAGCCACCTTTGCATCTGCCTCCTTCATACTGGGTCTGGTTGCCAGGGCAACTTAGAGCAGCCTCAGGGCCATCCCTCTGGTGGAGAATCACTGGAGTGAAGAGCACCCAGCCACTCAGTCCTGCTGCAAGTTCACCATGAAATATTCCCTATACTGGGAAGCCAAGAAAGACGGGGGCTGACCTAGAGTCACCCAGCTAGCCAGAGACACCCGCAAGGACAGGGGTACTCTGCACAGGCTGTTTAACCTCCATAAAAGGTGATGCTGGATTACAAAACAACAGTTGGCCTGGCCACTTGAGTTCATCTGGGAATGCAGGGGGTTGGTTGGTCTCTGCAATGTCCCTGCCTCCCGGGGAATGCCAGGCCTGCAACCAGCTGACAGTGGAGTGGCAGCAGCAGACGGCTCAGCCATGCTGATGGAACTGCATTTGGCTTAAGCATAAGCCGTATGAGAACAAAGGAAGCCGCCCTTTGCCTGTGCTGGATGTTTCTGAAGCAGCTATTATAGCTCTGAAGGGCTGGGCGAATGAAAGCAACCATGGCGTTTGTGCTCCAGCAGTGCCCCAGCACTGTGCAGTATCCGAAGAACCGTGACACCTAGCAATTATCTAGCGCTTTTTATCCCTAGGTCTCAAACGACTTTGCACAGGAGGTCAGTGTCATCATTCTCTTTTTCACTGTGGGGGGAAAGTGAGGCATGCAATCAAGTGTAGTGCCCAAAGTCACCCCAAGAAAGAAAAAACAGTCTCAATGGTTGAATGACATCGGCTGAGACCAACTTCGGTAGGTGAACGTGAAAGGAAAGCCAGAGATTTTAAAGCTGTAAAATTAACTTAAGGTGGTTGTTGTTTTTTTATTTGGTTAATTTATCATGAGTTAAACCACTGTGAAATTAATCAAAAACAAAATGTGACCTTTCCAGCCTGTCATTTGAAAGCCTCCAGTTTGTCTCATGCATTGAAATACTGAGCAAGGTCGTGGGAATTTCAGATTACGGTCTGGATCCCATAAAGCTTTGTGCATGTGCTTCATTCTATGTGTTACCCACGCCTGCTCAGTGGGGCGCTCTGTGTCCCTCTAGTGGCACCCAGCCTAGCTAGCGCTTGAGGAATCTGCTACAGCAATGGCAGAAAGAGCTGTCTCTTTTAGCTTGTACAGTAAAAGCTTATGTGTTAAGCTCCCAAGGTTCGATCCCAGCCAGGGTCTGTGGGCATTACATATGGAGATGAGCCATCTGCTTGTAGTGATTGCTGCCAATATTGATCACTCGGCTTTAGGGAATCAAACTTGTCTTTCCAGAAGTCAGAACCCACTGGTGAGGTATGTTTGCCACTTGCATATAGTCTCAATTCTACCAAGTCATTATATGACCTTCACTCACTTTCTGAGCATCTCCATCTGTAAAATGGGAATAATGCTCCTTACTTATCTTTGGAAAAGTCCTCTTAAGTGCCACGCTATCTAAATCAGTGGTTTTCAAACTGTGGGTCTTGACTCAGTACTGGTTTGCGGAATGGAAGGCACTGGGTCGTCGTGGCTTTGGTCAGCACCGCTGACTGGACCATTAAAAGTCCCATCAGTGGTGCTGCCCCCTAAGGCAGGCTAGTTCCTATCTGTTCCGACGCTGCGCCCTGGGAGCCCCAGGTCTGGCTCCTAGGTGGGGGGCCATGGGGTTCCGTGTGCTGCCCTTTCCCTGAGCACCGCCTCTGGCCAGTTCCCAGCCAATGGGAGCAGGAGTGGTGGTGCTTTTGGGCGAGAGCCATGCAGATTCACTTGCGCACCCCTGCCTAGGAGCCAGACCTGCTTCAGGCCGCTTCCAGGGCACAGCACGGTTTGCAGTGCCAAGACAGGTGGGAAGCCTGCCTCTGCACCTCAGCTGCGCCACTGACCAGGAGCTACTGGAGTTAAATCTGCACCCCTACCTCATGCCCCAATCCCTTTCCCCGGCTCTGACCCCCCCTAAAACCCAGAGCCCCCACCTGCACCCCAAACCCCTCATTCCCGGCCCCACCCCAGAGTCTTCACTCTCAGCCCAGAGCCCTGACCCCCTCCTGCACCTCAACCCCATGCCCCATCCCTGAGCCCCCTCCCACACCCTGATCCCCTCATTCATGGCCTCACCCCACAGCCCTCACCCCTACACCCCAACCCTCTGCCCCAACCCAGAGCCCCATCCCATGCTCTGAACCCTTCATTCCTGGCCCCACCCCAGAGCCTGCATGCACAACCCAGAGCCCTGATCCCCTCCTGCACCCCAACCCCCTGCCCCAGCCCAGAGCCCCCTCCCACACCCTGAACCCCTCATTCCCAGCCCCATCCCACAGCCGTCACACCCCAATCCTGTGCCCCAGCCCTGCGCCCCTCCCACACCCAAACTCCTCATTCCCCAGCTCCACTGGGTCATGGGCATCAAAAATTTTCTTCTACTGGGTTGCCAGAAAAAAAGTTGATAAACCACTGATCTAAATATGGATGAAAATGAGGGTGTTCACCAGTAAGTGGAGATTCAATTGTACATCCTTTAGCTAGGATATAATGTCTTCAGTTTTCTATGAGGCTTCTCAAAGTCAGAAAAAAATTCACACCTTTCTGAGAGCTGCTGGTCTAAAAGGGAGAGGATTTCCCAGCTTTTGGGGGTGTTAACAGGAGAAGAATTAGAACTAGACTGACCTGGCTTAGCATCACGTTGCCTGGAAGCACTCATGTGCCTTGCAAGATGGAGGGGGTTCTGCGTGGTTCTTGGATGTGGGACGTTCACTAATTTGTCAGTCTGGAGAAAGCAGTCAGGCGGCTCTAATGGTCAAAAGAGAGGCAGCCCAAAGCAGTCCGCTTAGCAGATTCATCTGTGTTTGGACAACTGCCAGAAGCAACCACCAGAGTTTTCAGTGGTTTGAGTGACAGAGCACAAACAGAATCCACTGCTGGGCCGCTTTTCCGTTTCACCTCCCTCCCTGCTGCGTGGCCATGTGCACATGACACCTTGGTAGGTCCCCTGGATAAATATTAGGTTCTGTAATTATATTCTGATGCAGATTACTTAATGATTACATGTTACGGGTCAACATTAAACTAGCACGGAACCCACGGCGCAATCAAAGGCCCTGTGTACACTAAGAAACTGGAGAAATATTTTCACGGCTACTACCACCAGTTCTGCTGCAGCTGCATTAACAAGACTGGGAGGTCTCCTGGAGAGGGGGGCATGGCTGTTTTAAGCACCCTGGCATCCAACCTGGGGGTGAGCAGGTTGAACACCTCGCGAAAGAGTCATCTAGTCAACTCCCTGCTCAACAGCTGGATCCATATTCCAATCATAATCATCCTAGCCAGGCTTTGTCGAAGCCATGCTCCTTTACAAAACACCTCTTAAAGGAAGCAATCCACCACCTCCCTAGGGAACGCAGCATTCAGTCCTCACCAACCTTCTTATTTGTAATTAGTTTTCCATCAATATCCAATCTAGAACCTCCCCCCTGGCAACTTGAGACCACGTTGCTCCTGTTCTGGTCATTGGCCACCACTGACAACAGCTGATGTCCGTCCGTTCTTTGTGAGCCTGCGCTTGCAGGTGTGAGGCTGCATATCCAATCCCCCTCACTCTCTCAGTTCAGCAGAGAGTATTCAGTGACTGGCGTCTTTCTATAGCACTTTCACCCAAGGACGCACAGTGTTTGATCATTCACTAATCGAAACTTCATAACCCTCTTGGGACGATCGGAATGTTCCACCTGGG